>NC_091317.1:39532831-39655331 GCF_038502225.1 Cherax quadricarinatus
TGACTAAGACCCGCGTCAGGAAACATTTGTCCAGTTTCCTGACGAACCTTACCTAACCTAACCTAACAGATCGTCTTACTGAACATGTCTGTAAGAGAAAACTGCCTTATAATGGTGTTTTCATATTTTTTTCTACTGTTTTGGAGACGTGTGGGTAATATTATGCTAGTTTATAATGACGATTTTTATGCCTTTCTTGCTTATACTTTTCCAGGAGGAAAAAGGAAAAATAAGTTTTGTCAAAATTATCGTTCAAGAATAGTTCTGCATAGGCTCGTATTTTTATTTAAATCTAATTTATGGTAGTAAATTAGCGTAAATTGACCAATATTTAGCAAATTCTCAGTATGAATAACTTCATGAATAAGCCGTTTTATAATATTTTTTGCCTATGATTAGGAGGATTAGGAGGATAGCATTCAAATATATGTAATGAAGAAATATTTTTTTTCAGTGTAGAGTCAATGTTACACATGATCCCGTCAGTGTCAGCAAAAACACACATAGAAAACTCTGCTACCTGGAAGTGTAGTGACGGTGACGTCAGACGGTGCTGGAGTTGTGTGTGTGTGGTGTGCTGTTAAAACATTAATTAAACTCTGATCCTTATTGCTGTGTGATGTTGTTTATTTCATATAAACCAAAGAGTAAACGCTAAATATCATCAAAGAGAATCCAAAGGATGTTTGCCGTAACAGCCGCTTCCTTTGTATAAAACAGATTTTCTAGTGGCTTTCCAGTGTAATATTCTGTAGCATAACCTTAATTCTACACAATGTTTTCTGTACTTTATATCATGTACGGATCTGTTTTAATACCCGAGAAGCTTATATTCTGTACGTGGGAGAACAAACTTGATTCACCATCGTGTCATTTCTATATAACTAAATCTGGTGAGTGTAATATTATCCATAAATTCATATCATAAGCTGACGATAATTTCTAATCCACTGTTTGATAATTATTGAGAGATGTGTCCCTTTGTTGCTCCAGATCTACTTAACAAACAATGGTGAAAGATCCTGTTTTATCTCAAAATAATTACTTGTACTAAAAATTTTATGGATCATTATTTTTAAGATATTGTAAAAGCGATATCTGAAGCATCTGTTACATGTTACATATGTTCGAATATAATCAAATGTAGCTACGAGGTTTGTGTGTTGGTTTATCGTAATCGTGTGAGTGTGATGTCACACAAAGGGATTAAAGTGTCTCTGTGAAGTTCATGTCACCCTTCCCTCTCATGAAAGTTTTTTTTTCCCAGCGCTTTTCTTTTTATAGTTCTATGTAATTTAAGCCATTTGCAATAAGGATTTAAGCCTATAGATGGTACTGGAAAAGCAATTAATGTTTTATCCACTGAAGACTTTATCATGTACTTGATAAAGCTGAACTTGGGTGGAACTTTGTACATCCGAAAGTTCTTTGTTATAAGTGTGTTTCTACTTTGCTATAAGTGTGTTTCTACTTTGTTATAAGTGTGTTTCTACTTTGCTATAAGTGCGTTCCAACTTTGCTATAAGTGTGTTTCTACTTTGCTACAAGCGTATTTTAATTGCAAGTTGCATCTAGTTTTCTGTTACTGAACAATAGAATTCTGGGAAAATTCTGTTGATGACAGTGACACTTGATGAGTATCGTTGACACTTGTGGTCTTGCTAACACCTTTCGTTAAATACAGTAAACCTTTTACTGCGTTCATTTTCTGACAACTTTTAAACTGTATATGTTTTTAACCCCAAGAGACAATGCTGCCCTGAGCTTCCTTCTGACTAATTTACGAACCACAGCAACACTGAACAAGCTTAGTCAGCCCTAATCTTTACCTAGAAACAAGTGTCTGGAGAAGTTACTTCAAAGAAGATTTCAACTTGCTTATTTTCATTTATAAACAGTCATTAAATAATGGGATAAAAGCTGGTTGAGGTTTAAAATCACGCTCGCGAAAACAACGTGTAAACAAATTACTCGAGATTAAATCAAATTCGTGTCAAAATGTATCAGTGTGTCATCAGTGATGTGCTTCGTTGTAGCTCCCATGACTACTGTCCACTTGGGTATTACATTTCGTGGGAAAGTCTTATCTATCTTCAAACTCTTTTACCTGTTTAATGGCTCAGATGGAGACCCAACTGGAAACAAGGTTCGTAATGTTTGCGGGATAAATGTCCTCTTTCGTTACCTCAGTAAAAGTAGTTAACAGTGAGTAACCTCTCAGTATCTGGCATCAGTTATTTTTATGAATTTCATTTCTTTCCGTATCTCTTGTTAATGCTTTTTCCTGGCACATCTTTTAAAAATAGATGCGACGATCTATGTATTGTCACGTTTTTCACCAGAAATGTTTTAAAAATAAATGAAAACTTAAAAACCCACACTACATTCTCTTGTATTTACAAAGTTAAGATTACAATAGACACAGTGTGCTAGTGTGTCAGGTGGTGATAATACTGCTGCTGTTACCAGTGTTGTTAGTACAGGTAACATGGATGGTGCTAGTGTGTCAGGTGGTGATAATACTGCTGCTGTTACCAGTGTTGTTAGTACAGGTAACATGGATGGTGCTAGTATGTCAGGTGGTGATAATATTGCTGCTGTTACCAGTGTTGTTAGTACAGGTAACATGGATGGTGCTAGTATGTCAGGTGGTGATAATACTGCTGCTGTTACCAGTGTTGTTAGTACAGGTAACATGGATGGTGCTAGTGTGTCAGGTGGTGATAATATTGCTGCTGTTACCAGTGTTGTTAGTACAGGTAACATGGATGGTGCTAGTGTGTCAGGTGGTGATAATACTGCTGCTGTTACCAGTGTTGTTAGTACAGGTAACATGGATGGTGCTAGTGTGTCAGGTGGTGATAATACTGCTGCTGTTACCAGTGTTGTTAGTACAGGTAACATGGATGGTGCTAGTATGTCAGGTGGTGATAATACTGCTGCTGTTACCAGTGTTGTTAGTACAGGTAACATGGATGGTGCTAGTATGTCAGGTGGAGATAACACTGCTGCTGTTACCAGTGTTGTTAGTACATGTAACATGGATGGTGCTAGTATGTCAGGTGGTGATAATACTGCTGCTGTTACCAGTGTTGTTAGTACATGTAACATGGATGGTGCTAGTATGTCAGGTGGTGATAATACTGCTGCTGTTACCAGTGTTGTTAGTACATGTAACATGGATGGTGCTAGTATGTCAGGTGGTGATAATACTGCTGCTGTTACCAGTGTTGTTAGTACATGTAACATGGATGGTGCTAGTGTGTCAGGTGGTGATAATACTGCTGTTGTTACCAGTGTTGTTAGTACAGGTAACATGGATGGTGCTAGTGTGTCAGGTGGTGATAATACTGCTGCTGTTACCAGTGTTGTTAGTACAGGTAACATGGATGGTGCTAGTGTGTCAGGTGGTGATAATACTGCTGCTGTTACCAGTGTTGTTAGTACAGGTAACATGGATGGTGCTAGTGTGTCAGGTGGTGATAATACTGCTGCTGTTACCAGTGTTGTTAGTGCAGGTAACATGGATGGTGCTAGTGTGTCAGGTGGTGATAATACTGCTGCTGTTACCAGTGTTGTTAGTACAGGTAACATGGATGGTGCTAGTGTGTCAGGTGGTGATAATACTGCTGCTGTTACCACTGTTGTTAGTACAGGTAACATGGATGGTGCTAGTATGTCAGGTGGTGATAATACTGCTGCTGTAACCAGTGTTGTTAGTACAGGTAACATGGATGGTGCTAGTGTGTCAGGTGGTGATAATATTGCTGCTGTTACCAGTGTTGTTAGTACAGGTAACATGGATGGTGCTAGTGTGTCAGGTGGTGATAATACTGCTGCTGTTACCAGTGTTGTTAGTACAGGTAACATGGATGGTGCTAGTATGTCAGGTGGTGATAATAATGCTGCTGTAACCAGTGTTGTTAGTACAGGTAACATGGATGGTGCTAGTGTGTCAGGTGGTGATAATACTGCTGCTGTTACCAGTGTTGTTAGTACAGGTAACATGGATGGTGCTAGTGTGTCAGGTGGTGATAATACTGCTGCTGTTACCAGTGTTGTTAGTTGTTACGCGCCCCTACTTCACTCCATTATATACAAAAATAAAAGGCCTGGTTAAAATAAGTTCTGTAATAATATATCGCGAACCACTTTATTACTAGCTAGATAAAGCAGGTTCGACTATATATTATTATCGGGTACAGTATGAATCAAAAGTACTCTCATTGTATTATATTGTATATTATATCTTTCCCCATGATTATTATAACTATAATATTATATTATATTATTATTAGGTTAGGTATTACGAATGTGTAACCACTACTGTAGTGACCAATTGGTGGTTCTAGAATTGACGCCACGCGTCGCCTTCTGGCAGAGCTGAAGTCTGACTATGAAGTAGTTGAGTGAGTCAGTCAGCTCCTAGCTCTGACTCGGTACGGGTCTTCAACCCAAAGCTCCTAGCTTAAACTAAAACTTTATACAAAGTCTTGCCTTTGCCATTAGTCTGGTAATTCATGTCACTTATAAAAGATAACTATTTCGTTACCCTAGACCTTTCTAAAAGAGTAGATTATTAATTGAAATTATTTTATCATACTCTGTTAATGAGAATTTGAACTTAAGATTGGGTTTCTTGCTGTATAGTGTTTCATTTATAATTGCTTGTGGTTATTTTAATTCACTAACCAAATACCAATGAAGCTAAATGATTGGTAATAAAATAAAGCTAACAAAAAAAATGGAGTTATTTGTGCCCCTATTGTTACGGTGAAGATTAAGTCGTAACAAATGGGTTGTCTGTCCGGGAGCTACTTGCCCTGAAGTACATATTTGTTTTGCATTAAAATTAAGATCCCTTGCGAGAATTAAGAAAATGGATCCAGAAATTAAGTCATTATTAGATGAATTAACAGAGGCTACTCTTGACACTTTAAAATTACAGACGTGTTGGCAAATAGCTAGACAGTTAGATATACCTTATAATAGATACCATAGCGCAGAGACTCTTAGGTCCCTAATTAAGGATAGATTATTTCCGAAAACCCAAGCAATGCCAGAACTAGATTCGGAAGATAGTTTTATTTCTCAGTTTGAGGAAGTAGAAATCCCACGGACGGGAACTGCCTTAAATAATGAAGTTGAACCAGGGTTTACAAGGCCTTACTACTCAGTCCAGTCTCAAAGCGCTCCCCCGTTCATTTCCCCGGAGTATGTATCGGTGGTTGGAACGAACCCTCAGTCAAATGATGGGGATAATTTTAGGACTGGTGCTCGTCCCAAAATACTTCCGGAGAAGACGCCCGAATTCCCTTCGGTGTCATTACCTCTTGGGAATTTCACGTCCGAACAACTAGAGAGAATAGAACGCATATTACTATTACAAAACTCTCAAATCGAAGCTAGAAGACGTCTAAACGAGGAAGAATTTAGGCGTGAAAGGTTTCGTTTTGAAACAAAGCAGAAGGGAGTTCCGGAAGAAAGAGACGTGAAGAGCACGGTAACCGGGTTTGACTTGCATAAAGCAGCTCTAATGGTACCTAAGTTTAACGAAACAGACTTAGATGAATTCTTTGAAATTTTTGAGAATCAGGCACGTTCAATGGGCTGGCCCAAAGACAAATGGGCCACATTGCTGCACACGTCTCTATATGGAAAGGCGCAGTCTTGTGTCGCCTCCTTACCATATGAGTTTTATGTCCAGTACGACGTAGTAAAGAGAACTATTTTAGAAGCATATGACATGCTCCCTATTAGTTACCAAATAGCTTTTCGTTCCATGAAACGGCAAACAGGACAAACTTATTTAGATTTTGCCCGAGGGAAAGCAGTGGCGTTTGAACGTTGGTGTCGAGCTTCTCGGGTCACGACTTTAAAAGATCTATCACAATTAATGTTACTAGAAGATTTGTATGCAAATTTTCCAGAGGGAGTTCGCCAGTATCTTGTTGGCCATCCGCAAACGACGTTGTTAGAGACTGCCGCGCTGGCAGACAACTTCGAGATTTCCCAGAGGTTGGTACAATCTGAAAGCAGCCAGGTTATCAAACCAGCAACGAGACCCGAACCTGCGAAGCCTTTCGGTAAGCGACCTACCCAACCCGTTCACTCCCGTGTAACAAGTAAACCCGAAGTAAAACACCAAATTCAATCGAGCCCATCCTATAGACCAGATAGGTCATGGGAAAAAATTAAATGTTCGTACTGTTCGAAGCTGGGACATTTCAAATCACAATGCTTTAAGCGTGATAGGGACCAGGGAAGGAGTCCATCCTATAGATTGCCCACACAAATCATATCCTCTTCGACTCATCCAAGGAAGTCCGAGCCAAGAGTAAACGCTCTGTCCCAAGGAAAAGGAACAGATCCTCCTAGTTGACTAAGCAGAATATGGGTATCATCGTCAAACTTGTCAAGAGCTATGAGTCCTTACTTTTCCAAAAGCAAAGTAGGAATTACCGATAGCCAGTTGTTGCAAGTAAATTCCTTTAGGGATACGGGGTCCTACTTAACATTATTAAGAGAAGGACTGTTATCATTCCCCGCCAGATCTTATACGGGTTTCGACGCTCTGTTGGAAGCTTATGGTGGCTCCACTACGCGAGTACCCCTGTACATGT
The DNA here is from genome assembly GCF_038502225.1 of Cherax quadricarinatus. Lineage (NCBI taxonomy): Eukaryota > Metazoa > Arthropoda > Malacostraca > Decapoda > Parastacidae > Cherax > Cherax quadricarinatus. The sequence continues at coordinate 39,539,455 of NC_091317.1, forward strand.
TATATGTTGAAACTCCTATTTTTACAGGCTGGACGTCAATCGGAGTGTCTCCAACTAACTTCCCCATAAAAGACGTAGACCTATTGATTGGGAACGACTTAGCGGAAGAAGGAATATGGAAAGAGCCCATAGTTATGGAAAATCCAACCGAGGAAAATTACGTCATCGAAGCCCGACGAACGGAACCTACCCTCTTTCCTCTGAGCGTAGTAACCCGGGCGATGACCAAACAGTCGCGTTCTCAGTTGGTATCGGAGGAAGTCATGGACGACGTCGACGTAGGAGTAAGAGACATATTCAACGAAAGCTCGAGTGTAGAGCCAACAATCCACCCAGAACCGATACCAGTTCCTAAGTCGGTGGTTTCCGAAATAGATTTATTCTCGAAGGAGGATCTAGTAAGAGAACTCCAAATAGACCCCTCCTTAAGTGACATCAGGAAGCTTGCTGTGTCGGGAGAAGAAGCCCTTAAAGGTGACAGCTCTTACTATTGGGAGAAGGACTTACTGAAAAAGAAACTAGGATCTCTTAAAAGTGATCATCTAGTGGTCTTGCCTACCCAGTTTAGAAATTTAGCATGTAAGTTTGCTCATGACAGTCCTCAAGGTGGACATCTGGGACAAAAGAAGACTTTTAGAAAAATTGCTAAGCACTTCACATGGCCAAAAATGAAGGAAGAAGTGGAACGGTATGTAAGAAGCTGTTCCGTGTGTCAACTAGTAGGCAAACCTGCACATAATCCACCACCTGCGCCGTTGAACCCTATACAAGTAACAGGCGAACCCTTTTCACGTCTGGTGATCGACTGTGTCGGCCCGCTACCCAAGACTCGGCAGGGCAACCAGTTCCTGTTCACTATCATGGACACAGTCACCAGGTACCCGGAAGCAGTTCCTCTCAGGAGGATTAATGCTCGCCTAATAGTGAGAGCACTGATTAAGTTCTTCTCTCACTTTGGATTTCCAAGAGAAGTTCAATCGGATCAAGGGTCGAATTTTACTTCAAAATTTTTCCGTGAAGCCTTGGCTCAGTTAGGGGTCAAGACGGTTTACGCGACGGCCTATCGACCCCAATCACAAGGCGTGGTGGAAAGGTTCCATCAAACTTTGAAGATTATGATGAGGTCCTATTGTTTACAGTATTCCAAAGATTGGGATGAAGGTATTCCACTACTCTTGTTTGCCCTAAGAGAAAGCGAACAAGACAACTTGAAGTTTTCGCCATTTGAGCTAATATATGGGCATCAAATTAGAGGACCAGTACAGGTTCTCAAAGAAGCTTGGACCGGGGAAGAAACGCCGACTTTTAGGAGCTCTCCTACCTTAATGAAAGAACGCCTGAGCCTAGCTAGAGAATTGGCCGCCGAAAACTTACGACAAGCACAGAGTAAGATGAAGGAGGAATACGATCGTCGAACTAAACTTCGTTCATTTGAACCAAAAGATCAAGTTCTGGTTCAACGATTTCATCAAGGACATGCTCTACAGCCCAAATTTGAAGGTCCTTTAGAAATCGTGAAGCGCCTAAGTGACGTGAACTACTTGGTAAGGACGCCGAAGAAGAGGAACTCACAACGGACATATCACATTAACCAACTTAAACCCTATTCAGGAATCGTTTCACCAGTTTCTACTATAACTCCTCTGAACCAAGAACGGGTTCCAGTAAGTTCGGATGAAATGATAGGAATACCAGTTCTTCTGAACAATTCGACAGCCTTAAAGAATTTAAATTCTCTACTGATAAATCTGGAAGTGGACAAAGGACACGAAATAAAATCCCTGATTAAGGCAAATCTCCACCTATTCAATGACGTCCCAAAACCGTGTACGTTGGGTGTGCACGATGTTACTCTCAGAGAACCTACTCCAATCAAGCAATCTCCCTACAGAGTGAGTCCCAAGAAACAAGGTGAGCTAGAGACGGAGGTGAACTTCTTACTCTCACACGGGTTGATAAAACCAAGTAACAGTCCTTGGGCATCCCCGTGCATTCTAGTCCCCAAACCAGATGGGACTTCCCGTATGTGCACGGATTTTAGAAAAGTCAATGCTGTAACAGTGCCTGATGGGTTTCCAATACCCAGAATTGACGACTTAATAGACAAGGTCTCGAGAGCTAAGTATATCAGTAAATTGGACTTGTTAAGAGGGTATTACCAAGTCCCGTTGTCACCAAGAGCTCAAGAGATATCGGCTTTTACGATACCTGGTGGCCTATACAAGTATTGCGTTATGCCCTTCGGCTTCTGTAACGCGGCCTCCACGTTCCAGCGTATTATGAACATACTTACGGGCGGATTGGACGGAGTAGAAGCTTACTTAGACGACTTAGTCGTATACAGCGACAGTTGGCCCCAACACCTTAGACAGCTTAAAGCCTTGTTTGACGCCTTAAGTAAACATAATTTTACAGTGAATTTGTCCAAGTGTGAGTTTGGCCAGACGAAAATTAAATACTTAGGATTTCGGATTGGACAAGGTGAAGTCGCTCCTTTGAACGCCAAAGTAAAGGCCCTCTTAGAATTTCCTACCCCTAAGGATAGGAAAAGCGTATCAAGATTTTTAGGAGTTGCCGGTTACTACCGTCGGTTCTGTCCGAATTTTGCACAGGTAGCTTTTCCCCTAACTGAATTAACAAGTCCAAAAACAAAGTTTTCATGGACTCAGGACTGTGAAATTGCTTTTAATCGTTTAAAAAGATTACTATCCTCTTCCCCAGTATTGCTAAGTCCTGATTTTAATAAACCATTCCACTTACAAATAGATGCCAGTGCGTATGCTTTGGGAGCCGCATTGTTACAGAAGGCTCCAAATTCTGACCTATTACAACCTGTTTCTTATTTTTCTTCTAAGTTAAAGAAACACCAGATTAATTATTCAACTATAGAAAAAGAAGCCTTAGCTCTCGTTGTATGCCTAGAGAATTTTGATGTATATTTAGGATCTTCTACCCATCAGATATCGGTGTACTCCGATCATAATCCTTTGACCTTCATAAATTCTATGAAATCGAAGAACGCCAGAATACTTCGTTGGGCTTTGAGAATTCAACCCTTCTCTATTACCATTTCCCATATAAAAGGAAAACATAATCTCATTGCTGATGCCCTCTCTAGGCCTTGAAATTTTATTAATATACATTTATTTTTAACAGTATGAGTCGGTACTTTTATGACCATCTATGTTGTGGAGAAAGCTGGAGATGATGTAGGACTGCTGTCTATGTTACAACCTCTGCTACTATGACAGATGCTACCCACCACAGAGAGTACAAGTCAATGGCGACCGTCAGTCACGAGGGGGGAGGTGTTACGCGCCCCTACTTCACTCCATTATATACAAAAATAAAAGGCCTGGTTAAAATAAGTTCTGTAATAATATATCGCGAACCACTTTATTACTAGCTAGATAAAGCAGGTTCGACTATATATTATTATCGGGTACAGTATGAATCAAAAGTACTCTCATTGTATTATATTGTATATTATATCTTTCCCCATGATTATTATAACTATAATATTATATTATATTATTATTAGGTTAGGTATTACGAATGTGTAACCACTACTGTAGTGACCAATTGGTGGTTCTAGAATTGACGCCACGCGTCGCCTTCTGGCAGAGCTGAAGTCTGACTATGAAGTAGTTGAGTGAGTCAGTCAGCTCCTAGCTCTGACTCGGTACGGGTCTTCAACCCAAAGCTCCTAGCTTAAACTAAAACTTTATACAAAGTCTTGCCTTTGCCATTAGTCTGGTAATTCATGTCACTTATAAAAGATAACTATTTCGTTACCCTAGACCTTTCTAAAAGAGTAGATTATTAATTGAAATTATTTTATCATACTCTGTTAATGAGAATTTGAACTTAAGATTGGGTTTCTTGCTGTATAGTGTTTCATTTATAATTGCTTGTGGTTATTTTAATTCACTAACCAAATACCAATGAAGCTAAATGATTGGTAATAAAATAAAGCTAACAAAAAAAATGGAGTTATTTGTGCCCCTATTGTTACGGTGAAGATTAAGTCGTAACATTAGTACAGGTAACATGGATGGTGCTAGTATGTCAGGTGGTGATAATACTGCTGCTGTTACCAGTGTTGTTAGTACAGGTAACATGGATGGTGGTAGTATGTCAGGTGGTGATAATACTGCTGCTGTTACCAGTGTTGTTAGTACAGGTAACATGGATGGTGCTAGTGTGTCAGGTGGTGATAATACTGCTGCTGTTACCAGTGTTGTTAGTACAGGTAACATGGATGGTGCTAGTATGTCAGGTGGTGATAATACTGCTGCTGTTACCAGTGTTGTTAGTACAGGTAACATGGATGGTGCTAGTGTGTCAGGTGGTGATAATACTGCTGCTGTTACCAGTGTTGTTAGTACAGGTAACATGGATGGTGCTAGTATGTCAGGTGGTGATAATACTGCTGCTGTTACCAGTGTTGTTAGTACAGGTAACATGGATGGTGTTAGTATGTCAGGTGGTGATAATACTGCTGCTGTTACCAGTGTTGTTAGTACAGGTAACATGGATGGTGCTAGTATGTCAGGTGGTGATAATACTGCTGCTGTTACCAGTGTTGTTAGTACAGGTAACATGGATGGTGTTAGTATGTCAGGTAGTGATAATACTGCTGCTGTTACCAGTGTTGTTAGTACAGGTAACATGGATGGTGCTAGTATGTCAGGTGGTGATAATACTGCTGCTGTTACCAGTGTTGTTAGTACAGGTAACATGGATGGTGCTAGTGTGTCAGGTGGTGATAATACTGCTGCTGTTACCAGTGTTGTTAGTACAGGTAACATGGATGGTGCTAGTATGTCAGGTGGTGATAATACTGCTGCTGTTTCTAGTGTTGTTAGTACAGGTAACATGGATGGTGCTAGTATGTCAGGTGGTGATAATACTGCTGCTGTTTCTAGTGTTGTTAGTACAGGTAACATGGATGGTGCTAGTATGTCAGGTGGTGATAATACTGCTGCTGTTTCTAGTGTTGTTAGTACAGGTAACATGGATGGTGCTAGTGTGTCAGGTGGTGATAATATTGCTGCTGTTACCAGTGTTGTTAGTACAGGTAACATGGATGGTGCTAGTATGTCAGGTGGTGATAATACTGCTGCTGTTTCTTGTGTTGTTAGTACAGGTAACATGGATGGTGCTAGTGTGTCAGGTGGTGATAATATTGCTGCTGTTACCAGTGTTGTTAGTACAGGTAACATGGATGGTGCTAGTGTGTCAGGTGGTGATAATACTGCTGCTGTTACCAGTGTTGTTAGTACAGGTAACATGGATGGTGCTAGTATGTCAGGGTGTGATAATACTGCTGCTGTTACCAGTGTTGTTAGTACAGGTAACATGGATGGTGCTAGTATGTCAGGGTGTGATAATACTGCTGCTGTTACCAGTGTTGTTAGTACAGGTAACATGGATGGTGCTAGTATGTCAGGTGGTGATAATATTGCTGCTGTTACCAGTGTTGTTAGTACAGGTAACATGGATGGTGCTAGTATGTCAGGTGGTGATAATATTGCTGCTGTTACCAGTGTTGTTAGTACAGGTAAAATGGATGGTGCTAGTGTGTCAGGTGGTGATAATATTGCTGCTGTTACCAGTGTTGTTAGTACAGGTAACATGGATGGTGCAAGTGTGTCAGGTGGTGATAATACTGCTGCTGTTACCAGTGTTGTTAGTACAGGTAACATGGATGGTGCTAGTGTGTCAGGTGGTGATAATACTGCTGCTGTTACCAGTGTTGTTAGTACAGGTAACATGGATGGTGCTAGTATGTCAGGTGGTGATAATACTGCTGCTGTTACCAGTGTTGTTAGTACAGGTAACATGGATGGTGCTAGTATGTCAGGTGGTGATAATACTGCTGCTGTTACCAGTGTTGTTAGTACAGGTAACATGGATGGTGCTAGTGTGTCAGGTGGTGATAATACTGCTGCTGTTACCAGTGTTGTTAGTACAGGTAACATGGATGGTGTTAGTATGTCAGGTGGTGATAATACTGCTGCTGTTACCAGTGTTGTTAGTACAGGTAACATGGATGGTGCTAGTATGTCAGGTGGTGATAATACTGCTGCTGTTACCAGTGTTGTTAGTACAGGTAACATGGATGGTGCTAGTATGTCAGGTGGTGATAATACTGCTGCTGTTACCAGTGTTGTTAGTACAGGTAACATGGATGGTGCTAGTATGTCAGGTGGTGATAATACTGCTGCTGTTACCAGTGTTGTTAGTACAGGTAACATGGATGGTGCTAGTATGTCAGGTGGTGATAATACTGCTGCTGTTACCAGTGTTGTTAGTACAGGTAACATGGATGGTGCTAGTATGTCAGGTGGTGATAATACTGCTGCTGTTACCAGTGTTGTTAGTGCAGGTAACATGGATGGTGCTAGTATGTCAGGTGGTGATAATACTGCTGCTGTTACCAGTGTTGTTAGTGCAGGTAACATGGATGGTGCTAGTGTGTCAGGTGGTGATAATATTGCTGCTGTTACCAGTGTTGTTAGTACAGGTAACATGGATGGTGCTAGTGTGTCAGGTGGTGATAATATTGCTGCTGTTACCAGTGTTGTTAGTACAGGTAACACGGATGGTGCTAGTATGTCAGGTGGTGATAATACTGCTGCTGTTACCAGTGTTGTTAGTACAGGTAACATGGATGGTGCTAGTATGTCAGGTGGTGATAATACTGCTGCTGTTACCAGTGTTGTTAGTACAGGTAACACCTATGGTGCTAGTATGTCAGGTGGTGATAATACTGCTGCTGTTACCAGTGTTGTTAGTACAGGTAACATGGATGGTGCTAGTATGTCAGGTGGTGATAATACTGCTGCTGTTACCAGTGTTGTTAGTGCAGGTAACATGGATGTTGCTAGTGTGTGAGGTAGTGATAATACTGCTGCTTTTACCAGTGTTGTTAGTACAGGTAACACGGATGGTGCTAGTATGTCAGGTGGAGATAATACTGCTGCAGTTACCAGTGTTGTTAGTACAGGTAACATGGATGGTGCTAGTATGTCAGGGTGTGATAATACTGCTGCTGTTACCAGTGTTGTTAGTACAGGTAACACCTATGGTGCTAGTATGTCAGGTGGTGATAATACTGCTGCTGTTACCAGTGTTGTTAGTACAGGTAACATGGATGGTGCTAGTATGTCAGGTGGTGATAATACTGCTGCTGTTACCAGTGTTGTTAGTACAGGTAACATGGATGGTGCTAGTGTGTGAGGTAGTGATAATACTGCTGCTGTTACCAGTGTTGTTAGTACAGGTAACATGGATGGTGCTAGTATGTCAGGGTGTGATAATACTGCTGCTGTTACCAGTGTTGTTAGTACAGGTAACACCTATGGTGCTAGTATGTCAGGTGGTGATAATACTGCTGCTGTTACCAGTGTTGTTAGTACAGGTAACATGGATGGTGCTAGTATGTCAGGTGGTGATAATACTGCTGCTGTTACCAGTGTTGTTAGTACAGGTAACATGGATGGTGCTAGTATGTCAGGTGGTGATAATACTGCTGCTGTTACCAGTGTTGTTAGTACAGGTAACATGGATGGTGCTAGTGTGTCAGGTGGTGATAATACTGCTGCTGTTACCAGTGTTGTTAGTACAGGTAACATGGATGGTGTTAGTATGTCAGGTGGTGATAATACTGCTGCTGTTACCAGTGTTGTTAGTACAGGTAACATGGATGGTGCTAGTATGTCAGGTGGTGATAATACTGCTGCTGTTACCAGTGTTGTTAGTACAGGTAACATGGATGGTGCTAGTATGTCAGGTGGTGATAATACTGCTGCTGTTACCAGTGTTGTTAGTACAGGTAACATGGATGGTGCTAGTATGTCAGGTGGTGATAATACTGCTGCTGTTACCAGTGTTGTTAGTACAGGTAACATGGATGGTGCTAGTATGTCAGGTGGTGATAATACTGCTGCTGTTACCAGTGTTGTTAGTGCAGGTAACATGGATGGTGCTAGTATGTCAGGTGGTGATAATACTGCTGCTGTTACCAGTGTTGTTAGTGCAGGTAACATGCATGGTGCTAGTATGTCAGGTGGTGATAATACTGCTGCTGTTACCAGTGTTGTTAGTGCAGGTAACATGGATGGTGCTAGTGTGTCAGGTGGTGATAATATTGCTGCTGTTACCAGTGTTGTTAGTACAGGTAACATGGATGGTGCTAGTGTGTCAGGTGGTGATAATATTGCTGCTGTTACCAGTGTTGTTAGTACAGGTAACATGGATGGTGCTAGTGTGTCAGGTGGTGATAATATTGCTGCTGTTACCAGTGTTGTTAGTACAGGTAACACGGATGGTGCTAGTATGTCAGGTGGTGATAATACTGCTGCTGTTACCAGTGTTGTTAGTACAGGTAACATGGATGGTGCTAGTATGTCAGGTGGTGATAATACTGCTGCTGTTACCAGTGTTGTTAGTACAGGTAACACCTATGGTGCTAGTATGTCAGGTGGTGATAATACTGCTGCTGTTACCAGTGTTGTTAGTACAGGTAACATGGATGGTGCTAGTATGTCAGGTGGTGATAATACTGCTGCTGTTACCAGTGTTGTTAGTGCAGGTAACATGGATGGTGCTAGTGTGTGAGGTAGTGATAATACTGCTGCTTTTACCAGTGTTGTTAGTACAGGTAACACGGATGGTGCTAGTATGTCAGGTGGAGATAATACTGCTGCAGTTACCAGTGTTGTTAGTACAGGTAACATGGATGGTGCTAGTATGTCAGGGTGTGATAATACTGCTGCTGTTACCAGTGTTGTTAGTACAGGTAACACCTATGGTGCTAGTATGTCAGGTGGTGATAATACTGCTGCTGTTACCAGTGTTGTTAGTACAGGTAACATGGATGGTGCTAGTATGTCAGGTGGTGATAATACTGCTGCTGTTACCAGTGTTGTTAGTACAGGTAACATGGATGGTGCTAGTGTGTGAGGTAGTGATAATACTGCTGCTGTTACCAGTGTTGTTAGTACAGGTAACATGGATGGTGCTAGTATGTCAGGGTGTGATAATACTGCTGCTGTTACCAGTGTTGTTAGTACAGGTAACACCTATGGTGCTAGTATGTCAGGTGGTGATAATACTGCTGCTGTTACCAGTGTTGCTAGTACAGGTAACATGGATGGTGCTAGTATGTCAGGTGGTGATAATACTGCTGCTGTTACCAGTGTTGCTAGTACAGGTAACATGGATGGTGCTAGTATGTCAGGTGGTGATAATACTGCTGCTGTTACCAGTGTTGCTAGTACAGGTAACATGGATGGTGCTAGTGTGTCAGTAGTGAAATTACCGCTGCTCTTACTAGTGTTGAAATGTTGTTGGCCATTGTTACTTATACCGTAATTTGATTCTACTGAACATTCCTGCAGCTGCTAATGCGCAGCTGCAGACACGGTTTCCACTGTTGCTGTCAGTTCTGTTGGGTTTTCTGCCAATGGAGGTGCCACTGGTACCAGGCTGGTACCAGTGGTGGTGCCAGTGGTGGCATCAGTGCAGGCACCAATGTTGGTGCCAGCGGTGGTGCCAGCGGTGATGCCAGCGGTGGTGCCAGCGGTGGTGCCAGCGGTGGTGCCAGCGGTGGTGCCAGCGGTGGTGCCAGCGGTGGTGCCAGCGGTGGTGCTGTTATGACTACTTGTTCTGCCCCTTGTTTATTTAACCACAAACTGGGACGATGTATTTACATGTGTTGATTTGGCTTTTTCACTTATATTATATTAATATTATATTGTATTAATATTATATTAAGGAGTATCTTCCTTAATAGTTAAAATGAATATGCTCTACTTTATAATATTATCTGGCTATAAATTGTTTAGCTTTGTAAATATGTAGGATGTTTCATGGCTTTACTGCTGGTGCAGCACAGTTAAGCTCCAGGGAACAATTTGAGCTATTCAACTTCCTCTAGTCGAGGAAGGATCCGGTGGAGAGACTGGCTTTAAGCTTCGCTATAACTCCCAAAGAGTACCCCGGAAATTTGAAAGTCCTGTGGTCGGTCACTACTTGGTCTGAGAAGCTCCTAGACGTACGAGTAACAGTGAACGGGTCTAAGTGATAAGCTGTTTGTAGACTCTTGTTCGAGAAGAGAGATATTGTGAAAAGCCCCCTGAGGAAGAACTCGATTACTTGTGTTAATGTTGGGTTTAAGGGGGCAGTAGGGCAAAATCTGTAACTCTGTTTATAAACGCCTTTATATACCTGTTTTGACTCATTGTGATCGAGTCTAGAAAATCTATGTGACTGTTTCCTTTTGTGAATATTTAAGAAGTTATCTGGTTAACATTTTGATATTTAAGATAATTATCTTTACTCATAATTGTTACGGTATGAGCAGTTTTGCTTATCATTTAAGAAATAATGGAAACAGAGATTCCTTTGCCTCCATAAGTGGACCCAGTGCTTGATATCCTCTAGACATGATAAAGTTGCTCCTTTTGGTGTATGTTTGTTACGAGAAACACTAAACCGGGAGGTCCTGGGCCCTGTTAACAACACTGCTGTATTTGCCGGTGTTGTCACTGATGCTGCAGGCGCTGATATCATTGTTGACGATGATTCAGCTCTCGTTTTTTCTATTGGCATTGTAAAGGTTAGTGGTGCAAGTCTTTTTTCCTTACTGTATTATTAATTATTATCTTTAATACTCAGCCTCCAAACAGGCGAATGAGCTCATGTACTCAGACCTCCAACGTTTCGTTTATCTGCTGAAACTAATTTGGAAAAGAATACTAATGAACTAAGCTTTGTGTGAGGCTAATAAGCATTCGTGGCTCTCATTCAAGCTTGCATTAATTTTAATTGCAAACAGTTAAAAGAATATTCTAAATTTATTAAATAAAACATTGTTTTCCTATTGTAATAATGATAAATTAATAAATCACATTATGTAGAAGGAATCCAATTGGAAATATAATGAAATACGATCTTTATTAGGAAAATTAATGTTGAAAAACATACGGCAATGATACGACAGATGATTGATTTAATAAGAGATATGACTACCCTTTGCCTTTATAAGAATTTGTACACGCTGTGGCACAGAACTGACCAGTATTAAACACATCCTGGCAAGTTCTTCGTCGTGTTATCAGGTCCTAATAACAGCAGCAATTAGCTTCTCCACAGGTGAACAGTCCTGCTTCGCGATCTTACGTTTAATTATTGCCCATAGATTCTCAATTGCGTTGAGGTCAGGAGAATTTCCAGGCCAGTTTAGAAAGCTGAGCCAACTCTCTTCGAAGAATGTCTACATTTTTCTGGAAGTGTGGCGTGAAGTAAGAACCTGCTGGAAAATACCTTCTCTACAGTCTCTACCCACTATGGGAAGCAAGTGAGTTCCCAAAGCATCATGTTAGGTGGGTATTTTGGCCTTCGTTGAATGTCCATTCCGACGAAATTCGCCTTTGTTCCGTCTCACTGCCACTGATCTGTACCCATGTACTTCATAATGGGCCATTTATCTCAGCTGTAGCCAAATTTCTCTGTAGTTTTTTGCTGGTTTTCTCGAGAACCTTCACATTATTTTTTATGATAACCTTCCCTTCGTGAGACATTTATTTGTCTTGTGTTTCGTTCCTCATCTTTCTCGACGCAGAGTTCCACAATCACCAGCGTCATCAGCTCTCTTCAGAATCCGACCGACAGTTGACTTTCCTAGACTCAAATTTTCGGCGACCTGTCCGATACTCAGATCAGCATATTTTCTAAGAGCTACAATACCTGCACGCTTCCTAGGTGTAACATCCATCATGAATTTAAGCAGTTATCATGAACTGAAGGGGACAATTTGGCTAAACCACATTCACTCATGGAGCCGCTTGTAGGAATAGCCTTGCAGGACAACAGTTGTAGCACTGACGAGAGTCGCAGCTGGATGGTTGCCAGAGGTCAGTAGCAAACTCTTATGAAAAGAAGAGAACTCAAACTACATTAATTAAACCGGAGACATGATATAATCACAAAATTTACTCCTGTCCCAATTAATATGCACACAGTTGTATAATATAATGTAATTTGATCTCACAAAGAGGCACCTGGAGTGATTGTCTAATTTTTTTCTTCCCATAATGCTTGTGTGTGATACCTCGAGGACGTTTCTTCTGATCGGCTTCAAACTCTAACAGACGGTGTATTTTACTCAACAGAGATGTAAAATTATTATGGTGCTGTTTAAGGCAAAATTTGCACAAATTAAGCGAAAATATATTATAGTTGGAAGTGAATACTTGATTAATCTCAATGTTTTCTAGTATACTGGTTGTATACTGTTGTATACTGATGTATACTGTTGTATACTGATGTATACTGGTTGTATACTGTTGTATACTGTTGTATACTGTTGTATACTGTTGTATACTGTTGTATACTGTTGTATACTGTTGCATACTGTTGTATACTGTTGTATACTGTTGTATACTGTTGTATACTGTTGCATACTGTTGTATACTGTTGTATACTGTTGTATACTGTTGTATACTGGTTGTATACTGTTGTATACTGTTGCATACTGTTTGTATACTGGTTGTATACTGTTGTATACTGTTTGTATACTGGTTGTATACTGTTGTATACTGTTGCATACTGTTTGTATACTGGTTGTATACTGTTGTATACTGTTGTATACTGGTTGTATACTGTTGTATACTGTTGTATACTGTTGTATACTGTTGTATACTGGTTGTATACTGTTGTATACTGGTTGTATACTGTTATATACTGTTACTGCAGTATACTGGTTGAACACTGTTGTATACTATTTGTATACTGAAGTATACTGTTGTATACTGATAGTATGTTGTTGTAAACTGTTGTATACTGTTGTATACTGGCTGTATACTGTTGTATACTGTTGTATACTGGTTGTATACTGTTGTATACTATTGTATACTGTTGTATACTATTGTATACTGTTGTATACTGTTGTAAACTGGTTGTATACTGATTGCATACTGTTTTATACTGGTTATGTACTGTTGTATACTATTGTATACTGTTATGTACAGTTGTACACTGGTTGTAAATTGTTGTATACTGCTTGTATACTGTTGTATAATGTTGTGTACTTGTTGCATACTGGTTGTACACTGTTGCATACTGATTGTATGCTGTTGTACACTGGTTGTATACTGTTGTATACTGTTGTAAACTGGTTGTATACTGATTGTATACTGCTGTATACTGGTTGTATACTGTTGTATACTGTTGTATATTGGTTGTATACTTGATATTTATTGGTTGTATACTGGTTGTATATTGGATATTTATTGGTTGTATACTGGTTGTATACTGTTGCATACTGATTGTAATCTGTTGTATACTGGTTGTATACGTTGTAAACTGGCTGTATACTGATTGTTTACTGTTGTATACTGGTTGTATACTGTTGTATACTGTTGTATACTGGTTGTATACTTGATATTTATTGGTTGTATACTGGTTGTATATTGGATATTTATTGGTTGTGTACTGGTTGTATACTGTGTATTCATTTGTTGTATACTGTGTATTCATTTGTTGTATACTGGTTGTATACTGGATATTTATTGGTTGTAAACAGGTTGTATAGTGGATATTTATTGGTTTTATACTGGTTGTATACTGGATATTTATTGGTTGTATACAGGTTATATAGTGGATATTTATTGGTTGTGTACTGGATATTCATTGGTTGTATACTGGATATTTATTGGTTGTATACTGGTTGTATACTGGGTACTTATTGGTTGTATACTGGTTGTATACTGGATATTTATTGGTTGTATACAGGTTGCATAGTGGATATTTATTGGTTGTGTACTGGATATTTATTGGTTGTGTACTGGATATTCATTGGGTGTATACTGGTTGTGTGCTGGATATTTATTGGTTGTATACAGGTTGCATAGTGGATATTTATTGGTTGTGTACTGGATATTTATTGGTTGTATACTGGTTGTATACTGGATATTTATTGGTTGTATGCTGATTGTACTGGATATATATTGGTTGTATACAGGTTATGTACTGGTTTATACATATCTTCTACACAGTAACTCGAGAATGCCTCTTCTAATAAGCTTGAAACTTTTAACTCTCCTTCATCTTACTTGAAACTCGAATAATCAGTAGTTATTATAGTTACCAGTTTAACTTTAAGATTTGTGTTATTTTATTGTGAGATAATTAATAAAAAGTTCTTCTAAATGGATTTATTCTTAGGAAGATCAATTATATTTGTTTTAGGTTATGTAGGTATTTTTTTTTAAGAATAAGATCAAATATTTTGAATAATAACAGATTTCAAACTTACAGCGTTATATATATATATATTGGTAGGAAAGGTCGACCTGGTGGTGGGTGGTGGTGGGTGATGGTGATGGTGATGGTGGGTGGTGGTGGGTGGTGGTGGGTGATGGTGGGTGATGGTGGGTGGTGGTGGGTGGTGGTGGGTGATGGTGGGTGATGGTGGGTGGTGGTGGGTGATGGTGGGTGATGGTGGGTGGTGGTGGGTGATGGTGGGTGGTGGTGGGTGATGGTGGGTGATGGTGGGTGATGGTGGGTGGTGGTGGGTGATGGTGGGTGATGGTGGGTGGTGGTGGGTGGTGGTGGGTGGTGGTGGGTGATGGTGGGTGATGGTGGGTGGTGGTGGGTGGTGGTGGGTGGTGGTGGGTGGTGGTGGGTGGTGGTGGGTGATGGTGGGTGATGGTGGGTGGTGGTGGGTGATGGTGGGTGATGGTGGGTGATGGTGGGTGGTGGTGGGTGATGGTGGGTGATGGTGGGTGATGGTGGGTGATGGTGGGTGATGGTGGGTGATGGTGGGTGATGGTGGGTGGTGGTAGGTGGTGGTGGGTGGTGGTGTGATGGTAGGTGGTGGCGTGATGGTGGGTGGTGGTGGGTGGTGGTGGGTGTGGTGGGTGGTGGTGGGTGGTGGTGGGTGATGGTGGGTGATGGGGTGGGTGGTGGTGGGTGATGGTGGGTGGTGGTGGGTGATGGTGGGTGGTGGTGGGTGATGGTGGGTGATGGTGGGTGATGGTGGGTGATGGTGGGTGGTGGTGGGTGATGGTGGGTGGTGGTGGGTGATGGTGGGTGGTGGTGGGTGATGGTGGGTGGTGGTGGGTGATGGTGGGTGATGGTGGGTGATGGTGGGTGATGGTGGGTGGTGGTGGGTGATGGTGGGTGGTGGTGGGTGATGGTGGGTGGTGGTGGGGGGTGGTGGGTGGTGGTGGGTGGTGGTGGGTGATGGTGGGTGATGGTGGGTGATGGATGGTGGGTGGTGGTGGGTGGTGGGTGATGGTGGGTGGTGGTGGGTGATGGTGGGTGATGATGGGTGATGGTGGGTGGTGGTGGGTGATGGTATGGTGGGTGATTGGGTGGTGGTGGGTGGTGGTGGGTGTGGTGGGTGGTGGTGGGTGTGATGGTGGTGGGTGGTGGTGTGTGATGGTGGGTGATGGTGGGTGATGGTGGGTGGTGGTGGGTGATGGTGGGTGGTGGTGGGTGGTGGTGGGTGATGGTGGGTGATGGTGGGTGATGGTGGGTGATGGTGGGTGATGGTGGGTGCTGGTGGGTGATGGTGGGTGGTGGGTGATGGTGGGTGGTGGGTGTTGGTGGGTGTTGGTGGGTGTTGGTGGGTGATGGTGGGTGGTGGTGGGTGATGGTGGGTGGTGGTGGGTGATGGTGGGTGATGATGGTGGGTGGGTGAGGTGGTGGGTGGTGGTGGGTGATGATGGTGGGTGATGGTGGGTGGGTGATGGTGGGTGATGGGTGATGGTGGGTGATGGTGGGTGGTGGGTGATGGTGGGTGATGGTGGGTGTTGGTGGGTGGTGGTGGGTGATGGTGGGTGCTGGTGGGTGGTGGTGGGGGATGGTGGGTGATGGTGGGTGGTGGTGGGAGGTAGTGGGTGATGGTGGGTGAAGGTGGGTGATGGTGGGTGATGGTGGGTGATGGTGGGTGATGGTGGGTGATGGTGGGTGATGGTGGGTGATGGTGGGTGATGGTGGGTGATGGTGGGTGGTGGTGGGTGATGGTGGGTGATGGTGGGTGATGGTGGGTGATGGTGGGTGATGGTGGGTGATGGTGGGTGATGGTGGGTGATGGTGGGTGATGGTGGGTGATGGTGGGTGGTGGTGGGTGGTGGTGGGTGATGGTGGGTGATGGTGGGTGATGGTGGGTGGTGGTGGGTGATGGTGGGTGATGGTGGGTGATGGTGGGTGGTGGTGGGTGATGGTGGGTGATGGTGGGTGATGGTGGGTGATGGTGGGTGATGGTGGGTGGTGGTGGGTGATGGGGGGTGGTGGTGGGTGTTGGTGGGTGTTGGTGGGTGGTGGTGGGTGATGGTGGGTCGTGGTGGGTGATGGTGGGTGATGGTGGGTGATGGTGGGTGATGGTGGGTGATGGTGCGTGATGGTGAGTGATGGTGGGTGGTGGTGGGTGGTGGTGGGTGATGGTTGGTGATGGTGGGTGATGGTGGGAGGTGGTGGGTGGTGGTGGGTGATGGTGGGTGATGGTGGGTGATGGTGGGTGGTGGTGGGTGATGGTGGGTGATGGTGGGTGATGGTGGGTGATGGTGGGTGATGGTGGTGATGGTGGGTGGTGGTGGGTGGTGGTGGGTGATGGTGGGTGATGGTGGGTGATGGTGGGTGGTGGAGGGTGGTGGTGGGTGATGGTGGGTGTTGGTGGGTGATGGTGGGTGATGGTGGGTGATGGTGGGTGATGGTGGGTGATGGTGGGTGATGGTGGGTGATGGTGAGTGATGGTGGGTGATGGTGGGTGGTGGTGGGTGATGGTGGGTGATGGTGGGTGATGGTGGGTGATGGCGGGTGATAGCGGGTGATGGTGCGTGATGGTGGGTGGTGGTGGTGGTGGGTGATGGTGGGTGATGGTAGGTGGTTGTGGGTGGTGGAGGGTGCTGGTGGGTGATGGTGGGTGGTGGTGGGTGATGGTGGGTGATGGTGGGTGATGGTGGGTGATGGTGGGTGATGGTGGGTGATGGTGGGTGATGGTGCGTGATGGTGGGTGGTGGTGGTGGTGGGTGATGGTGGGTGATGGTGGGTGATGGTGGGTGGTGGTGGGTGGTGGTGGGTGATGGTGGGTGATGGTGGGTGATGGTGGGTGGTGGTGGGTGATGGTGGGTGATGATGGGTGATGGTGGGTGATGGTGAGTGATGGTGGGTGGTGGTGGGTGGTGGTGGGTGATGGTGGGTGATGGTGGGTGATGGTGGGTGGTGGTGGGTGTTGGTGGGTGATGGTGAGTGATGGTGGGTGGTGGTGGGTGGTGGTGGGTGATGGTGGGTGATGGTGGGTGGTGGTGGGAGGTGGTGGGTGGTGGTGGGTGATGGTGGGTGATGGTGGGTGATGGTGGGTGATGGTGGGTGATGGTGAGTGATGGTGGGTGGTGGTGGGTGGTGGTGGGTGATGGTGGGTGATGGTGGGTGATGGTGGGTGATGGTGGGTGATAGTGAGTGATAGTGGGTGGTGGTGGGTGGTGGTGGGTGATGGTGGGTGATGGTGGGTGATGGTGGGTGGTGGTGGGTGGTGGTGGGTGGTGGTGGGTGGTGGTGGGTGGTGGTGGGTGATGGTGGGTGATGGTGGGTGATGGTGGGTGATGGTGAGTGATGGTGGGTGGTGGTGGGTGGTGGTGGGTGATGGTGGGTGATGGTGGGTGATGGTGGGTGATGGTGGGTGCTGGTGGGTGGTGGTGGGTGATGGTGGGTGGTGGTGGGTGAGGGTGGGTGATGGTGGGTGATGGTGGGTGGTGGTGGGTGGTGGTGGGTGATGGTGGGTGTTGGTGGGTTTTGGTGGGTGTTGGTGGGTGGTGGTGGGTGGTGGTGGGTGATGGTGGGTGATGGTGGGTGATGGTGGGTGATGGTGGGTGGTGGTGGGTGGTGGTGGGTGGTGGTGGGTGATGGTGGGTGATGGTGGGAGGTGGTGGGTGATGGTGGGTGGTGGTGGGTGATAGTGGGTGGTGGTGGGTGGTGGTGGGTGATGGTGGGTGATGGTGGGTGATGGTGGGAGGTGGTGGGTGGTGGTGGGTGATGGTGGGTGATGGTGGATGATGGTGGGTGGTGGTGGGTGATGGTGGGTGGTGGTGGGTGGTGGTGGGTGATGGTGGGTGATGGTGGGTGGTGGTGGGTGGTGGTGGGTGGTGGTGGGTGATGCTGGGTGGTGGTGGGTGGTGGTGGGTGATGGTGGGTGATGGTGGGTGATGGTGGGTGATGATGGGTGGTGGTGGGTGGTGGTGGGTGGTGGTGGGTGGTGGTGGGTGATGGTGGGTGATGGTGGGAGGTGGTGGGTGATGGTGGGTGGTGGTGGGTGATGGTGGGTGATGGTGGGTGGTGGTGGGTGATGGTGGGTCGTGGTGGGTGGTGGTGGGTGGTGGTGGGTGATGGTGGGTGGTGGTGGGTGGTGGTGGGTGATGGTGGGTGATGGTGGGTGATGGTGGGTGGTGGTGGGTGATGGTGGATGGTGGTGGGTGGTGGTGGGTGTTGGTGGGTGATGGTGGGTGATGGTGGGTGATGGTGGGTGGTGGTGGGTGGTGGTGGGTGGTGGTGGGTGATGGTGGGTGATGGTGGGAGGTGGTGGGTGATGGTGGGTGATGGTGGGTGATGGTGGGTGGTGGTAGGTGGTGGTGGGTGGTGGTGGGTGATGGTGAGTGATGGTGGGTGGTGGTGGGTGGTGGTGGGTGATGGTGGGTGATAGTGAGTGATAGTGGGTGGTGGTGGGTGGTGGTGGGTGATGGTGGGTGATGGTGGGTGATGGTGGGTGGTGGTGGGTGGTGGTGGGTGGTGGTGGGTGGTGGTGGGTGGTGGTGGGTGTTGGTGGGTGATGGTGGGTGTTGGTGTGTGATGGTGGGTGGTGGTGGGTGGTGGTGGGTGATGGTGGGTGATGGTGGGTGATGGTGGGTGGTGGTGGGTGGTGGGGGGTGGTGGTGGGTGGTGGTGGGTGGTGGTGGGTGATGGTGGGTGATGGTGGGTGATGGTGGGAGGTGGTGGGTGATGGTGGGTGGTGGTGGGTGATGGTGGGTGATGGTGGGTGATGGTGGGTGATGGTGGGTGATGGTGAGTGATGGTGGGTGGTGTTGGGTGGTGGTGGGTGATGGTGGGTGATGGTGGGTGATGGTGGGTGGTGGAGGGTGGTGGTGGGTGATGGTGGGTGGTGGTGGGTGATGGTGGGTGATGGTGGGTGATGGTGGGTGATGGTGGGTGATGGTGGGTGATGGTGGTTGTTGGTGTGTGAGGGTGGGTGGTGGTGGGTGGTGGTGGGTGATGGTGGGTGATGGTGGGTGATGGTGGGTGATTGTGAGTGATGGTGGGTGGTGGTTGGTGGTGGTGGGTGGTGGTGGGTGATGGTGGGTGATGGTGGGTGATGGTGGGTGGTGGAGGGTGGTGGTGGGTGATGGTGGGTGGTGGTGGGTGATGGTGGGTGATGGTGGGTGATGGTGGGTGATGGTGGGTGATGGTGGGTGATGGTGGGTGATGGTGAGTGATGGTGGGTGGTGGTGAGTGGTGGTGGGTGATGGTGGGTGATGGTGGGTGATAATGGGTGGTGGTGGGTGATGGTGGGTGATGGTGGGTGATGGTGGGTGGTGGTGGGTGATGGTGGGTGATGATGGGTGATGGTGCGTGATGGTGAGTGATGGTGGGGGGTGGGGGGTGGTGGTGGGTGATGGTGGGTGATGGTGGGTGATGGTGGGTGGTGGTGGGTGGTGGTGGGTGGTGGTGGGTGGTGGTGGGTGATGGTGGGTGATGGTGGGTGATGGTGGGTGATGGTGGGTGATGGTGGGTGATGGTGCTGGTGGTGGTGGTGGTGGTGGGTGATGGTGGGTGATGGTGGGTGATGGTGGGTGATGGCGGGTGATGGTGAGTGATAGTGGGTGGTGGTGGGTGGTGGTGGGTGATGGTGGGTGATGGTGGGTGATGGTTGGTGTTGGTGGGTGTTGGTGGGTGTTGGTGGGTGTTGGTGGGTGGTGGTGGGTGATGGTGGGTGATGGTGGGTGATGTTGGGTGATGGTGAGTGATGGTGGGTGGTGGTGGGTGGTGGTGGGTGATGGTGGGTGATGGTGGGTGATGGTGGGTGGTGGTGGGTGGTGGTGGGTGGTGGGGGGTGGTGGTGGGTGCTGGTGGGGGATGGTGGGTGGTGGTGGGTGATGGTGGGTGGTGGTGGGTGGTGGTGGGTGATGGTGGGTGGTGGTGGGTGGTGGTGGGTGATTGTGGGTGTTTGTGGGTGGTGGTGGGTGGTGTTTGTGGGTGGTGGTGGGTGATGTTAATGGGAGGTGGTGGGTGGTGTTAGTGGGAGGTGGTGGGTGATGTTAGTGGGAGGTGGTGGGTGGTGTTAGTGGGAGGTGGTGGGTGGTGGTGGGTGATGGTGGGTGATGGTGGGTGATGGTGGGTGGTGGTGGGTGGTGGTGGGTGATGGTGGGTGATGGTGGGTGATGGTGGGTGGTGGTGGGTGATGGTGGGTGGTGGTGGGTGGTGGTGGGTGATGGTGGTTGATGGTGGGTGATGGGGGGTGGTGGTGGGTGATGGTGGGTGGTGGTGGGTGGTGGTGGGTGATGGTGGGTGATGGTGGGTGCTGGTGGGTGATGGTGGGTGGTGGTGGGTTGTGGTGGGTGGTGGTGGGTGGTGGTGGGTGGTGGTGGGTGATGGTGGGTGATGGTGGGAGGTGGTGGGTGATGGTGGGTGGTGGTGGTTGATGGTGGGTGATAGTGGGTGGTGGTGGGTGATGGTGGGTCGTGGTGGGTGGTGGTGGGTGGTGGTGGGTGATGGTGGGTTTTGGTGGGTGGTGGTGGGTGTTGGTGGGTGATGGTGGGTGATGGTGGGTGGTGGTGGGTGATGGTGGGTGGTGGTGGGTGATGGTGGGTGATGGTGGGTGATGGTGGGTGGTGGTGGGTGGTGGTGGGTGGTGGTGGGTGATGGTGGGTGCTAGTGGGAGGTGGTGGGTGATGTTAGTGGGAGGTGGTGGGTGGTGTTAGTGGGAGGTGGTGGGTGGTGGTGGGTGATGGTGGGTGATGGTGGGTGATGGTGGGAGGTGGTGGGTGGTGGTGGTTGTTGGTGGGGGTTGGTGGGTGATGGTGGGTGATGGTGGGTGGTGGTGGGTGGTGGTGGGTGATGGTGGGTGATGGTGGGTGATGGTGGGAGGTGGTGGGTGGTGGTGGGTGATGGTGGGTGATGGTGGGTGATGGTGGGTGGTGGTGGGTGATGGTGGGTGATGGTGGGTGGTGGTGGGTGATGGTGGGTGGTGGTGGGTGGTGGTGGGTGATGGTGGGTGATGGTGGGTGGTGGTGGGTGGTGGTGTGTGATGGTGGGTGATGGTGGGTGATGGTGGGTGGTGGTGGGTGATGGTGGGTGATGGTGGTGGTGGAGGGTGGTGGTGGGTGATGGTGGGTGTTGGTGGGTGGTGGTGGGTGATGGTGGGTGATGGTGGGTGATGGTGGGAGGTGGTGGGTGGTGGTGGGTGATGGTGGGTGATGGTGGGTGATGGTGGGTGATGGTGGGTGATGGTGGGTGATGGAGGGTGATGGTGGGTGGTGGAGGGTGGTGGTGGGTGATGGTGGGTGATGGTGGGTGATGGTGGGTGGTGGTGGGTGATGGTGGGTGATGGTGAGTGGTGGTGGATGGTGGTGGGCGGTGTTGGGTGGTGGTGGGTGATGGTGGGTGATGGTGGGTGATGGTGGGGGGTGGTGGGTGATGGTGGGTGATGGTGAGTGGTGGTGGATGGTGGTGGGCGGTGTTGGGTGGTGGTGGGTGATGGTGGGTGATGGTGGGTGATGGTGGGTGGTGGTGGGTGATGGTGGGTGATGGTGGGTGGTGGAGGGTGGTGGTGGGTGATGGTGGGTGATGGTGGGTGGTGGTGGGTGATGGTGGGTGATGGTGGGTGATGGTGGGAGGTGGTGGGTGGTGGTGGGTGATGGTGGGTGATGGTGGGTGATGGTGTGTGATGGTGGGTGATGGAGGGTGATGGTGGGTGATGGAGGGTGATGGTGGGTGATGGTGGGTGATGGTGGGTGATGGTAGGTGGTGGTGGGTGATGGTGGATGGTGGTGGGTGATGGTGGGTGATGGTGAGTGGTGGTGGGTGGTGGTGGGCGGTGTTGGGTGGTGGTGGGTGATGGTGGGTGATAGTGGGTGGTGGTGGGTGATGGTGGGTGGTGGTGGGTGATGGTGGGTGGTGGTGGGTGATGGTGGGTGATGGTGGGTGGTGGTGGATGATGGTGGGTGATGGTGGGTGATGGTGGGTGAAGGTGGGTGAAGGTGGGTGGTGGTAGTGATGGTGGGTGGTGGTGGGTTTTGGTGGGTGAAGGTGGGTGATGGTGGGTGGTAGTGGGTGATGGTGGGTGATGGTGGGTAATGGTGGGTGGTGGTGGGTGATGGTGGGTGGTTGTAGGTTATGGTGGGTGATGGTGGGTGATGGTGGGTGATAGTGGGTGATGTTGGGTGATGGTGGGTGGTTGTGGGTTATGGTGGGTGATGGTGGGTGGTGGTGGGTGATGGTGGGTGATAATGGGTGATGGAGGGTGGTGGTGGGTGATGGTGGGTGTAGGTGGGTGATGGTGAGTGATGGTGGGTGATGGTGGGTGATGGTGGGTGGTGGTGGGTGGTGGAGTTTGACGGTGGGTGATGGTGGGTGATAGTGGGTGATGGTGGGTGGTGGTGAGTGATGGTGGGTGGTGGTGGGTGATGGTGGGTGATAGTGGGTGATGGTGGGTGATGATGGGTGATGGTGGGTGGTGGTGGGTGATGTTGGGCGGTGGTGGGTGATGGTGGGTGATGGTGGGTGATGATGGGTGATGGTGGGTGATGGTGGGTGATGGTGGGTGATGGTGGGTGATGGTGGGTGGTGGTGGGTGGTGGTGGTGGGTGATTGTGGGTGATGTTAGGTGGTTGTGGGTGGTGGTGGGTGGTGGTGGGTGGTGGTGAGTGATGGTGGGTGATGGTAGGTGATGGTGGGTGATGGTGGGTGGTGGTGGGTGATGGTTGGTGGTGGTGGGTGATGGTGGGTGATGGTGGGAGATGGTGGGTGGTGGTGGGCGATGGTGGGTGGTGGTGGGTGCTGGTGGGTGGTGGTGGGTGCTGGTGGGTGTTGGTGGGTGATTGTGGGTGTTGGTGGGTGTTGGTTGGTGATGGTGGGTGATGGTGGGTGATGGTGGGTGATGCTGGGTGATGGTGGGCGATGGTGGGTGGTGGTTGGTGGTGGTGGGTGGTGGTGGGTGATAGTGAGTGATGGTGGGTGGTGGTGGGGGGTGGTGGGTGATGGTGGGTGATGGTGGGTGATGGTGGGTGATTGTGGGTAATGGTGGGTGGTGGTGGGTGATTGTGGGTGGTGGTGGGTGATGGTGGGTGATGGTGGGTGATGGAGGGTGATGGTGCGTGGTGGTGGGTGATGGTGGGTGAAGGTGGGTTATGGTGGGTGATGGTGGGTGGTGGTGGGTGATGGTGGGTGATGGTGGGTGATGGTGGGTGATGGTGGGTGATGGTGGGTGATGGTGGGTGATGGTGGGTGATGGTGGGTGATGGTGGGTGGTGGTGGGTGATGGTGGGTGATGGTGGGTGATGGTGGGTGATGGTGGGTGGTGGTGGGTGATGGTGGGTGGTGGTGGGTGATGGTGGGTGATGGTGGGTGATGGTGGGTGATGGTGGGTGAAGGTGGGTGATGGTGGGTGATGGTGGGTGATGGTGGTTGATGGTGGGTGGTGGTGGGTGATGGTGGGTGATTGTGGGTGATGGTGGGTGATAGTGGGTGATGGTGGGTGATGGTGGGTGATGGTGGGTGATAGTGGGTGATGGTGGGTGATGGTGGGTGATGGTGGGTGATAGTGGGTGATGGTGGGTGGTGGTGGGTGATGGTGGGTGGTGGTGGGTGATGGTGGGTGATGGTGGGTGATGGTGGGTGATGGTGGGTGATGGTGGGTGGTGGTGGGTGATGGCGGGTGATGGTGGGTGATGGTGGGTGGAGGTGGGTGGTGGTGGGTGGTGGTGGGTGATGGTGAGTGGTGGTGGGTGATGGTGGGTGGTGGTGGGTGGTGGTGGGTAGTGGTGAGTGATGGTGGGTGATGGTGGGTGATGGTGGGTGATGGTGGGTGGTGGTGAGTGATGGTGGGTGGTGGTGGGTGATGGTGGTTGATGGTGGGTGGTGGTGGGTGATGTTGGGTGGTGGTGGGGGGAATGGTGGGTGATGGTGGGTGATGGTGGGTGATGGTGGGTGGTGGTTGGTGATGGTTGGTGATGGTGGGTGATGGTGGGTGATAGTGGGTGATGGTGGGTGATGGTGGGTGATGGTGGGTGGTGGTGGGTGGTGGTGGGTGATGGTGGGTGATGCTCAGTGATGGTGGGTGGTGGTGGGTGGTGGTCTAGGGTGATCATGGTGGTGGTGGGTAATCTGGGGTGGTCATGGTGGTGGTGGGTGGTCTGGGGTGGTTATTGTGGTGGTGGGTGGTTTGGAGTGATCATGGTAGTGGTGGGTGGTCTGGGGTGGTCGTGGTGGTGGTGGGTGGTCAAGGGTGATCATGGTGGTGGTGGGTGGTCTGGGATGATCATGGTGGTGGTGTGTGGTCTGGGGTGGTGATGGTGGCGGTGGGTGGTCTGGAGTAATCTTGGTGGTTTTGGGTGGTCTGGGGTGATCATGGTGGTGGTGGGTGGACTGGGGTGATCATGGTGGTGGTGGGTGATCTTTGGTGGTCATGGTGGCGGTGGGTGGTCTGGGATGATTATGGTGGTGGTGGGTGGTCTGGGCTGGTCGTGGTTGTGCTGGTTGGTCAGGGATGATCATGGTGGTGGTGGTCTACGGTGGCCATGGTGTTAGTGGGTGGTCTGGGGTGGCCATGGTTGTGGTGGGTGTCTTGGGTGATCATGGTGGTGGTGGGTGGTCCGGGGTGATCATGGCGGAGGTGGTTGGTCTGGGGTGGTCATGGTGGTGGTGAGTGGTCTGGGGAGGTCGTGGTGGTGCTGGGTGGTCAGGGGTGATCATGGTGGTGGTGGTCTGGGGTGGTCATGGTGGTAGGGGATGGTCTGAGGTGGTCATGGTGGTGGTGGGTGGTCTGGGGTGATCATGGTGGTGATGGGTGGCCTAGAGTGGTATGGTGGTAGTGGGTGGTCTGGGATGATAATGGTGGTGGTGAGTGGTCTGGGGTGTTAATTGTGGTGTTGGGTGGTCTGGGGTGGTCATGGTGGTGGTGGGTGGTCCAGAGTGGTCGTGGTAGGTGGTCAGGGGTGATCATGATGGTGGTGGGTGGTCTGGGGTGGTCATGGTGGTGGTGGGTTGTCCGGGTTGATCATGGTGGTGGTCGGTGATCAGGGGTGTTCATGGTGGTGGTGGTTGGTCTGTTGTGATCATGGTGGTGGTGAGTGGTCTGGGGTGATAATGGTGATGGGTGGTCTTGGGTGATCATGGTGGTGGTGGGTGGTCTGGGGTGGTCATGGTGGTGGTGGGTGATCTTTGGTGGTCATGGTGGTGGTGGGTGGTCTGGGATGATCATGGCGGTGGTGGGTGGTCTGGGGTGGTAATGGTGGTGGTGGGTGGTCTGGTGTTGTAATTGTGGTGGTGGGTGGTCTGGGGTTATCATGGTAGTGGTGGGTGGTCTGAGGTGGTCATGGTTGTGGTGGGTGATGGGTGGTAATGGTGGTGGTGGGTGGTGAGTGGCTATGGTTGTGGTGGGTGGTGGGTGGTCTGGGCTTGTTGTGGTGGTGCTGGGTGTTGAAGGGTAATCATGGTGGTGGTGGGTGGACTTGGCTAGTCATGGTGGTGCTGGGGGGTTAGGGGTGATCATTGTGGAGGTGGTCTGGGGTGGTCATAGTGGTAATGGGTGGTCTGGGGTGGTCATGGTGGTGGTGGGTGGTCAGGGGAGATCATGGTGGAGGTGGTCTGGGGTGGTCATAGTGGTAGTGGATGGTCTGTGGTGGTCATGGTGGTGGTGGGTGGTCTGGGATGATCATGGTGGAGGTGGGTTGTCCGGGGTGATCATGGTGGAGGTGGTTGGTTTGGGGTGGTCATGGTGATGGTGGGTGGTCTGGGGTGGTCATGGTAGTGGTGGGTGGTCTGGGGTGATGTTAGAAAAAACGCGTTTTCTAAAAAGCTTAGAGATCTCCAGTGAATACTAGAAAGGACTGCTCTTCTAGCATCCAGCCTGTTACTGGGTTTTCGTAACAATTAGTCAGTATCCTTGTCCAATTATTCATTAGAATTCAGTAAGAATTAATAGTGCTTCAGGATTACAACTGGTAGGCTACTAACTAGAGAAATTAAAATTTAATAAATTTATTAATCATAGTCTAGAGGTATATTATCAAAGTAAATTAAATTAATAATAAATCACAATAATCAAAATAATGTTAATCACTTCTCTCGTGTACAGTAGTATTGTGCCTGGAGGCACATATCACATATTTATGTCTTAAGTACTGTCTGGTACATTAACATTTAATAAGATATTACAAATATGAACAAGTTTGTGTGTATGTGTGTAAGTGCTCTAAGTAGTTCGCTATGTCTCGACTCGACTAGACTTAAACAAGTGACTGACAAAGTCCTCACATAAACTAACTTCTTGACCAACAGGCAATGAGAACAGTGTGCTTGAACAATAAAAAGAATGCTAAGCCCAATAGCAATATAACAAGCAAAAGTGACACAGAATTAGGAACAAGGAGATAATATAACGACACTAAGTAGGGACCATCTGCAGATCCTCCACAAAAGTTCAGCATAAGAAAATCACCGACTGTGACGTTACACAGATACCAGTACAAGTTAGGTCAGAAGCTACAGCTCAGGACCTGAGTTGCTCAGAGTGTCTATGTGACACACAACCTCAGTACAACGTCGAAAATCACTAAGTCTACACAGTGTTCTGTGAACAGAGTCCAACAGAACCTACAACAATAATGAGACAAAGACGATCTTCCAACAAGGGCCAATAAGAGAGAGTTAGGCACTTGTCAGGAGTACATCCAACCACCAAGCGAGTCTAAACCAGACTGAATACTTCAGGCGAGGTGTGTACACCCCCCCTCCCCTCGATCACGTGGTAGCTCCGTGGACAGTTGCTTCCCAGCAACAACGAGAACCCAGCAGAGTAACGAGCGACAAGCGATAATTACAGTAGTTAGACAATCAAGACTTGAACTATATAGAAGCACATAATATTATATGAATGTTACATCCTACCTAACAAAAGTAACTAAGTCAAATAATAATATAAAGCAATATATTTACGATTTAGCTATTATCGCAAATATAAGCAATATAAAATTATATGAAAAGGTAATATACATTATATACATATACATAATATACATCATATACATTGTGACCCATTCAGGGGTTGCAACAGGTGATCATGGTCGTTGTGGGAGGTCTGGGGTGATCATGGTGGTGGTGGGTGGTGTGGGGTGGTCATGGTGGTGGTGGGTGTTCTGGGGTGATCATGGTGGTGGTGGGTGGTCTTGGTTGGTCATGGTGGTGGTGGGTGGTCTGGGGTGATCATGGTGGTGCTGGGAGGTCTTGGGTGGTCATGGTGGTGGTGGGTGTTCTGGGGTGATCATGGTGGTGCTGGGTGGTCTTGGGTGGTCATGGTGGTGGTGGGTGGTCTGGGGTGATCATGGTGGTGCTGGGAGGTCTTGGGTGGTCATGGTGGTGGTGGGTGGTCTGGGGTGATCATGGTGGTGGTGGGTGGTCTGGGGTGATCATGGTGGTGCTGGGAGGTCTTGGGTGGTCATGGTGGTGGTGGGTGGTCTGGGGTGATCATGGTGGTGGTGGGTGGTCTGGGGTGGTCATGGTGGAGGTGGGTGGTCTGGGGTGATCATGGTGGTGGTGGGTGGTCTGGGGTGATCATGGTGGTGGTGGGTGGTCTTGGGTGGTCATGGTGGTGGTGGGTGATCTGGGGTGGTCATGGTGGTGGTGAGTGGTCTGGGGTGATGATGGTGGTGATGGGTGGTCTAGGTTGATCATGGTGGTGGTGGGTGGTCTTGGGTGGTCATGGTGATGGTGGGTGATCTGGGGTAGTCATGGTGGTGGATGGTGGTCAGGGGTGACCATTGTGGTGGTGCGTATTCTGGGGTGGTCAGAGTGGTGGTGGGTGGTCTAGGGTTATCATGGATGTGGTGGGTGGTCTGGGGTGGTCCTGGTGGTGGTGGGTGGTCAGGGGTGATCATGGTGGTAGTGGGTGGTCTGGGGTGATCATGGTGGTGGTGGGTGGTGTGGGGTGGTCACGGTTGTTGTGGGTGGTCTGGGGTGGTCATGGTGGAGGTGGGTGGTCTGGGGTAATCATGGTGGTTTTGGGTGGTCTGGGGTGATCATGGTGGTGGTGGGTGGTCTGGGGTGATCATATTGGTGGTGAGTGGTCTAGGGTGATCATGGTGGTGGTGGTTGGTCTCGGGTGATCATGGTGGTGATGGGTGGCCTGGAGTGGCATGGTGGTGGTAGGTGGTCTGGGATGATCATGGTGGTGGTGGGTGGTCTGGGGTGTTAATGGTAGTGGTGGGTGGTCTAGGGTTGTCATGGTGGTGGTGGGTGGTCAGGGGTGGTCATGGTGGTGGTGGGTGGTCTGGGGTGGTCATGGTGGTGGTGGGTGGTCTGTTGTGATCATGGTTGTGGTGGGTGGTCTGGGGTGGTCATGGTGGTGGTGGGTGGTCTGCGGTGATCATGCTGGTGGTGGGTGGTCTGGGGTGATCATTGTGGTGGTGAGTGGTCTGGGGTGATCACGGTGGTGGTGGTTGGACTGGAGTGGTCATGGTGGTGGTGGGTGGTCTGGGGTGATCATTGTGGTGGTGAGTGGTCTGGGGTGGTCGTGGTTGTGGTGTTTAGTCAGGGGTGATCATGGTGGTGGTGGGTGGTCTGGGGTGATCATGGTGGTGGTGGGTGGTCTGGGGTGGTCATGGTGGTGGTGGGTGGTCTGGGGTGGTCATGGTGGTTTTGGGTGGTCTAGGGTGATCATGTTGGTGGTGGGTGGCCTGGGGTGGTCATGTTTGTGGTGGGTGGTCTTGGGTAATCATGTTGGTGGTGGGTGGTCTGGAGTGGTCATTGCGTTGGTGGGTGGTCTGGGGTGATCGTGGTGGTGGTGGGTGGTCTGGGGTGATCATGGTGGTGGTGGGTTTTCTGGGGAGATCATGGTGGTGGTGGGTTTTCTGGGGTGATCATGGTGGTGGTGGGTTTTCTGGGGAGATCATGGTGGTGGTGGGTTTTCTGGGGTGATCATGGTGGAGGTGGGTGGTCTGGAGTGATCATGGTGGTGGTGGGTTTTCTGGGGTGATCATGGTGGTGGTGGGTTTTCTGGGGTGATCATGGTGGTGGTGGGTTTTCTGGGGTGATCATGGTGGTGGTGGGTTTTCTTGGGTGATCATGGTGGTGGTGGGTTTTCTGGAGTGATGATGGTGGTGGTGGGTTTTCTGGGGTGATCATGGTGGTGGTGGGTTTTCTGGGGTGATCATGGTGGTGGTGGGTTTTCTGGGGTGATCATGGTGGTGGTGGGTTTTCTATGGTGGTGGTGGGTTTTCTGGAGTGATGATGGTGGTGGTGGTTTTCTGGGGTGATCATGGTGGTGGTGGGTTTTCTGGGGTGATCATGGTGGTGGTGGGTTTTCTGGGGTGATCATGGTGGTGGTGGGTTTTCTGGGGTGATCATGGTGGTGGTGGGTTTTTTGGGGTGATCATGGTGGTGGTGGGTTTTCTGAGGAGATCATGGTGGTGGTGGGTGGTCTGGAGTGATCATGGTGGTTGTGGGTTTTCTGGGGTGATCATGGTGGTGGTGGGTTTTCTGGGGTGATCATGGTGGTGGTGGTTTTTTTGGGGTGATCATGGTGGTGGAGGGTTTTCTGGGATGATCATGGTGGTGGTGGGTTTTCTGGGGTGATCATGGTGTTGGTGGGTGGTTTGGAGTGATCATGGCGGTGGTGGGTTTTCTGGGGTGATCATGGTGGTAGTGGGTTTTCTGGGGTGATCATGGTGGTGGTGGGTTTTCTGGGGTGATCACGGTGGTGGTGGGTTTTCTGGGATGATCATGGTGGTTGTGGGTTTTCTGGGGTGATCATGGTGGTGGTGGGTTTCCTGGGGTGATCATGGTGGTGGTGGGTGGTCTGGGGTGATCATGGTGGTGGTGGGTTTTCTGGGGTGATCATGGTGGTGGTGGGTTTTCTGGGGTGATCATGGTGGTGGTGGGTTTTCTTGGGTGATCATGGTGGTGGTGGGTTTTCTGGAGTGATGATGGTGGTGGTGGGTTTTCTGGAGTGATCATGGTGGTTGTGGGTTTTCTGGGGTGATCATGGTGGTGGTGGGTTTTCTGGGGTGATCATGGTGGTGGTGGTTTTTTTGGGGTGATCATGGTGGTGGAGGGTTTTCTGGGGTGACCATGGTGTTGGTGGGTTTTCTAGGGTGATCATGGTGTTGGTGGGTGGTTTGGAGTGAATATTACGGTGGTGGGTTTTCTGGGGTGATCATGGTGGTAGTCGGTTTTCTGGGGTGATCATGGTGGTGGTGGGTTTTCTGGGGTGAGCACGGTGGTGGTGGGTTTTCTGGGATGATCATGGTGGTTGTGGGTTTTCTGGGGTGATCATGGTGGTGGTGGGTTTCCTGGGGTGATCATGGTGGTGGTGGGTGGTCTGGGATGATCATGGTGGTGGTGGGTTTTCTGGGGTGATCATGGTGTTGGTGGGTGGTTTGGAGTGATCATGGCGGTGGTGGGTTTTCTGGGGTGATCATGGTGGTAGTGGGTTTTCTGGGGTGATCATGGTGGTGGTGGGTTTTCTGGGGTGATCACGGTGGTGGTGGGTTTTCTGGGATGATCATGGTGGTTGTGGGTTTTCTGGGGTGATCATGGTGGTGGTGGGTTTCCTGGGGTGATCATGGTGGTGTTGGGTGGTCTGGGGTGATCATGGTGGTGGTGGGTTTTCTGGGGTGATCATGGTGGTGGTGGGTTTTCTGGGGTGATCATGGTGGTGGTGGGTTTTCTTGGGTGATCATGGTGGTGGTGGGTTTTCTGGAGTGATGATGGTGGTGGTGGGTTTTCTGGAGTGATCATGGTGGTTGTGGGTTTTCTGGGGTGATCATGGTGGTGGTGGGTTTTCTGGGGTGATCATGGTGGTGGTGGTTTTTTTGGGGTGATCATGGTGGTGGAGGGTTTTCTGGGGTGATCATGGTGTTGGTGGGTTTTCTGGGGTGATCATGGTGTTGGTGGGTGGTTTGGAGTGATCATGGCGGTGGTGGGTTTTCTGGGGTGATCATGGTGGTAGTGGGTTTTCTGGGGTGATCATGGTGGTGGTATGTTTTCTGGGGTGATCACGGTGGTGGTGGGTTTTCTGGGATGATCATGGTGGTTGTGGGTTTTCTGGGGTGATCATGGTGGTGGTGGGTTTTCTGGGGTGATCATGGTGGTGGTGGGTGGTCTGGGGTGATCATGGTGGTGGTGGGTTTTCTGGGGTGATCATGGTGGTGGTGGGTTTTCTGGGGTGATGATGGTGGTGGTGGGTTTTCTGGTGTGATCATGGTGGTGGTGGGTTTTCTGGGGTGATCATGGTGGTGGTGGGTTTTCTGGTGTGATCATGGTGGTGGTGGCTTTTCTGGGGTGATCATGGTGGTGGTGGGTTTTCTGGGGTGGTCATGGTGGTGGTGGGTTTTCTGGGGTGATCATGGCGGTGGTGGGTTTTCTGGTGTGATAATGGTGGTGGTCGGTTTTCTGGGGTGATCATGGTGGTGGTGGGTTTTCTGGTGTGATCATGGTGGTGGTGGGTTTTCTGGTGTGATCATGGTGGTGGTGGGTTTTCTGGGGTGATCATGGTGGTGGTGGGTTTTCTGGGGTGATCATGGTGGTGGTGGGTTTTCTGGGGAGATGACGGTGGTGGTGGGTTTTCTGGTGTGATCATGGTGGTGGTGGGTTTTCTGGTGTGATAATGGTGGTGGTGGGTTTTCTGGGGTGATCATGGTGGTGGTGGGT
The DNA here is from genome assembly GCF_038502225.1 of Cherax quadricarinatus. Taxonomy (NCBI): domain Eukaryota; kingdom Metazoa; phylum Arthropoda; class Malacostraca; order Decapoda; family Parastacidae; genus Cherax; species Cherax quadricarinatus. Next base: position 39,571,384 of record NC_091317.1, read on the forward strand.
TTTCTGGGGTGATGATGGTGGTGGTGGGTTTTCTGGGGTGATCATGGTGGTGGTGGGTTTTCTGGGGTGATCATGGTGGTGGTGGGTTTTCTGGGGTGATCATGGTGGTGGTGGGTTTTCTGGGGTGATCATGGTGGTGGTGGGTTTTCTGGGGTGATCATGGTGGTGGTGGGTTTTCTGGGGTGATCATGGTGGTGGTGGGTTTTCTGGGGTGATGATGGTGGTGGTGGGTTTTCTGGGGTGATCATGGTGGTGGTGGGTTTTCTGGGGTGATCATGGTGGTGGTGGGTTTTCTGGGGTGATGATGGTGGTGGTGGGTTTTCTGGGGTGATCATGGTGGTGGTGGGTTTTCTGGGGTGATCATGGTGGTGGTGGGTTTTCTGGGGTGATCATGGTGGTGGTGGGTTTTCTGGGGTGATGATGGTGGTGGTGGGTTTTCTGGGGTGATCATGGTGGTGGTGGGTTTTCTGGGGTGATCATGGTGGTGGTGGGTTTTCTGGGGTGATCATGGTGGAGGGGGGTTTTCTGGGGTGATCATGGTGGTGGTGGGTTTTCTGGGGTGAGCACGGTGGTGGTGGGTTTTCTGGGATGATCATGGTGGTTGTGGGTTTTCTGGGGTGATCATGGTGGTGGTGGGTTTCCTGGGGTGATCATGGTGGTGGTGGGTGGTCTGGGGTGATCATGGTGGTGGTGGGTTTTCTGGGGTGATCATGGTGGTGGTGGGTTTTCTGGGGTGATCATGGTGGTGGTGGGTTTTCTGGTGTGATCATGGTGGTGGTGGGTTTTCTGGGGTGATCATGGTGGTGGTGGGTTTTCTGGTGTGATCATGGTGGTGGTGGCTTTTCTGGGGTGATCATGGTGGTGGTGGGTTTTCTGGGGTGGTCATGGTGGTGGTGGGTTTTCTGGGGTGATCATGGCGGTGGTGGGTTTTCTTGTGTGATCATGGTGGTGGTCGGTTTTCTGGGGTGATCATGGTGGTTGTGGGTTTTCTGGTGTGATCATGGTGGTGGTGGGTTTTCTTGGGTGATCATGGTGGTGGTGGGTTTTCTGGAGTGATGATGGTGGTGGTGGGTTTTCTGGGGTGATCATGGTGGTGGTGGGTTTTTTAAGGGTGATCATGGTGGTGGTGGATTTTCTGGGGTGATCATGGTGGTGGTGGGTTTTCTTGGGTGATCATGGTGGTGGTGGGTTTTCTGGAGTGATGATGGTGGTGGTGGGTTTTCTGGGGTAATCATGGTGGTGGTGGGTTTTTTGGGGTGATCATGGTGGTGGTGGGTGGTCTGGGGTGATCATGGTGGTGGTGGGTTTTCTGGGGTGATCATGGTGGTGGTGGGTTTTCTGGGGTGATGATGGTGGTGGTGGGTTTTCTGGTGTGATCATGGTGGTGGTGGGTTTTCTGGGGTGATCATGGTGGTGGTGGGTTGTCTGGTGTGATCATGGTGGTGGTGGCTTTTCTGGGGTGATCATGGTGGTGGTGGATTTTCTGGGGTGATCATGGTGGTGGTGGGTTTTCTGGGGTGATCATGGTGGTGTTGGGTTTTCTGGTGTGATCATGGTGGTGGTCGGTTTTCTGGGGTGATCATGGTGGTGGTGGGTTTTCTGGTGTTATCATGGTGGTGGTGGGTTTTCTGGTGTGATCATGGTGGTGGTGGGTTTTCTGGGGTGATGATGGTGGTGGTGGGTTTTCTGGGGTGATGACGGTGGTGGTGGGTTTTCTGGGGTGATGACGGTGGTGGTGGGTTTTCTGGTGTGATCATGGTGGTGGTGGGTTTTCTGGTGTGATAATGGTGGTGGTGGGTTTTCTGGGGTGATCATGGTGGTGGTGGGTTTTCTGGGGTGATGATGGTGGTGGTGGGTTTTCTGGGGTGATCATGGTGGTGGTGGGTTTTCTGGGGTGATCATGGTGGTGGTGGGTTTTCTGGGGTGATCATGGTGGTGGTGGGTTTTCTGGGGTGATCATGGTGGTGGTGGGTTTTCTGGGGTGATCATGGTGGTGGTGGGTTTTCTGGGGTGATCATGGTGGTGGTGGGTTTTCTGGGGTGATGATGGTGGTGGTGGGTTTTCTGGGGTGATCATGGTGGTGGTGGGTTTTCTGGGGTGATGATGGTGGTGGTGGGTTTTCTGGGGTGATGATGGTGGTGGTGGGTTTTCTGGGGTGATCATGGTGGTGGTGGGTTTTCTGGGGTGATCATGGTGGTGGTGGGTTTTCTGGGGTGATCATGGTGGTGGTGGGTTTTCTGGGGTGATCATGGTGGTGGTGGGTTTTCTGGGGTGAGCACGGTGGTGGTGGGTTTTCTGGGATGATCATGGTGGTTGTGGGTTTTCTGGGGTGATAATGGTGGTGGTGGGTTTCCTGGGGTGATCATGGTGGTGGTGGGTGGTCTGGGGTGATCATGGTGGTGGTGGGTTTTCTGGGGTGATCATGGTGGTGGTGGGTTTTCTGGGGTGATCATGGTGGTGGTGGGTTTTCTGGTGTGATCATAGTGGTGGTGGGTTTTCTGGGGTGATCATGGTGGTGGTGGGTTTTCTGGTGTGATCATGGTGGTGGTGGCTTTTCTGGGGTGATCATGGTTGTGGTGGGTTTTCTGGGGTGGTCATGGTGGTGGTGGGTTTTCTGGGGTGATCATGGCGGTGGTGGGTTTTCTTGTGTGATCATGGTGGTGGTCGGTTTTCTGGGGTGATCATGGTGGTGGTGGGTTTTCTGGTGTGATCATGGTGGTGGTGGGTTTTCTTGGGTGATCATGGTGGTGGTGGGTTTTCTGGAGTGATGATGGTGGTGGTGGGTTTTCTGGGGTGATCATGGTGGTGGTGGGTTTTTTAAGGGTGATCATGGTGGTGGTGGATTTTCTGGGGTGATCATGGTGGTGGTGGGTTTTCTTGGGTGATCATGGTGGTGGTGGGTTTTCTGGAGTGATGATGGTGGTGGTGGGTTTTCTGGGGTGATCATGGTGGTGGTGGGTTTTCTGGGGTGATCATGGTGGTGGTGGGTTTTCTGAGGTGATCATGGTGGTGGTGGGTGGTCTGGAGTGATGATGGTGGTTGTGTGTTTTCTGGTGTGATAATGGTGGTGGTGGGTTTTCTGGGGTGATGATGGTGGTGGTGGGTTTTCTGGGGTGATCATGGTGGTGGTGGGTTTTCTGGGATGATCATGGTGGTTGTGGGTTTTCTGGGGTGATCATGGTGGTGGTGGGTTTACTGGGGTGATCATGGTGGTGGTGGGTGGTCTGGGGTGATCATGGTGGTGGTGGGTTTTCTGGGGTGATCATGGTGGTGGTGGGTTTTCTGGGATGATCATGGTGGTGGTGGGTTTTCTTGGGTGATCATGGTGGTGGTGGGTTTTCTGGAGTGATGATGGTGGTGGTGGGTTTTCTGGAGTGATCATGGTGGTTGTGGGTTTTCTGCGGTGATCATGGTGGTGGTGGGTTTTCTGGGGTGATCATGGTGGTGGTGGTTTTTTTGGGGTGATCATGGTGGTGGAGGGTTTTCTGGGGTGATCATGGTGTTGGTGGGTTTTCTGGGGTGATCATGGTGTTGGTGGGTGGTTTGGAGTGATCATGGCGGTGGTGGGTTTTCTGGGGTGATCATGGTGGTAGTGGGTTTTCTGGGGTGATCATGGTGGTGGTGGGTTTTCTGGGGTGATCACGGTGGTGGTGGGTTTTCTGGGATGATCATGGTGGTTGTGGGTTTTCTGGGGTGATCATGGTGGTGGTGGGTTTCCTGGGGTGATCATGGTGGTGGTGGGTGGTCTGGGGTGATCATGGTGGTGGTGGGTTTTCTGGGGTGATCATGGTGGTGGTGGGTTTTCTGGGGTGATGATGGTGGTGGTGGGTTTTCTGGTGTGATCATGGTGGTGGTGGGTTTTCTGGGGTGATCATGGTGGTGGTGGGTTTTCTGGTGTGATCATGGTGGTGGTGGCTTTTCTGGGGTGATCATGGTGGTGGTGGGTTTTCTGGGGTGGTCATGGTGGTGGTGGGTTTTCTGGGGTGATCATGGCGGTGGTGGGTTTTCTGGTGTGATCATGGTGGTGGTCGGTTTTCTGGGGTGATCATGGTGGTGGTGGGTTTTCTGGTGTGATCATGGTGGTGGTGGGCTTTCTGGTGTGATCATGGTGGTGGTGGGTTTTCTGGGGTGATCATGGTGGTGGTGGGTTTTCTGGGGTGATCATGGTGGTGGTGGGTTTTCTGGGGAGATGACGGTGGTGGTGGGTTTTCTGGTGTGATCATGGTGGTGGTGGGTTTTCTGGTGTGATAATGGTGGTGGTGGGTTTTCTGGGGTGATCATGGTGGTGGTGGGTTTTCTGGGGTGATGATGGTGGTGGTGGGTTTTCTGGGGTGATCATGGTGGTGGTGGGTTTTCTGGGGTGATCATGGTGGTGGTGGGTTTTCTGGGGTGATCATGGTGGTGGTGGGTTTTCTGGGGTGATCATGGTGGTGGTGGGTTTTCTGGGGTGATCATGGTGGTGGTGGGTTTTCTGGGGTGATCATGGTGGTGGTGGGTTTTCTGGGGTGAAGATGGTGGTGGTGGGTTTTCTGGGGTGATCATGGTGGTGGTGGGTTTTCTGGTGTGATCATGGTGGTGGTGGGTTTTCTGGGGTGATGATGGTGGTGGTGGGTTTTCTGGGGTGATGACGGTGGTGGTGGGTTTTCTGGTGTGATAATGGTGGTGGTGGGTTTTCTGGGGTGATCATGGTGGTGGTGGGTTTTCTGGGGTGATCATGGTGGTGGTGGGTTTTCTGGTGTGATCATGGTGGTGGTGGGTTTTCTGGTGTGATCATGGTGGTGGTGGGTTTTCTGGGGTGATCATGGTGGTGGTGGGTTTTCTGGGGTGATCATGGTGGTGGTGGGTTTTCTGGGGAGATGACGGTGGTGGTGGGTTTTCTGGTGTGATCATGGTGGTGGTGGGTTTTCTGGTGTGATAATGGTGGTGGTGGGTTTTCTGGGGTGATCATGGTGGTGGTGGGTTTTCTGGGGTGATCATGGTGGTGGTGGGTTTTCTGGTGTGATAATGCTGGTTGTGGGTTTTCTGGGGTGATCTTGGTGGTGGTGGGTTTTCTGGGGTGATCACGGTGGTGGTGGGTTTTCTGGTGTGATAATGGTGGTGGTGGTGGGTTTTCTGGGGTGATCTTGGTGGTGGTTGGTTTTCTGGGGTGATCTTGGTGGTGGTGGGTTTTCTGGTGTGATAATGGTGGTGGTGGGTTTTCTGGTGTGATAATGGTGGTGGTGGGTTTTGGGTGATCACGGTGGTGGTGGGTTTTCTGGGGTGATCTTTGTGGTGGTGGGTTTTCTGGTGTGATAATGGTGGTGGTGGGTTTTCTGGGGTGATCATCATGGTGGTGGGTTTTCTGGGGTGATCACGGTGGTGGTGGGTTTTCTGGGGTGATCACGGTGGTGGTGGGTTTTCTGGTGTGATCATGGTGGTGGTGGGTTTTCTGGGGTGATCACGGTGGTGGTGGGTTTTCTGGGGTGATCATAGTTTCTTTGTAAGTCCTTCAGAATGCTGTGTAAGATCGGATACAAACTTTTATATAAGGTTCGGTTATGATCTTGACAGTTCAGTTTACAATGATCAGTGATGGTCAACTTGTGATGTTGGTTGCAGTTACGTAAGTCAGGATTCATTTTTATAAAGAACAAAAGGTCCCCTGGAATACCTCTCCAGGTATACTCCAGGTATACCTCAGGTATACCCCCATGTATACCCCACTTATACTCCAGGTATACTCCAGGTACACTCCAAATATAGCCCATGTATGCTCCAAGTATACCCCAGGTATTCCCCAGGTATACTCCAGGGATACAACAGGTATATCCCAGGTATACTCCAGGTATACCATCTCCAGTAAGTGGTAGTAAAAATGTTTCTAAAAGTAAGGAAAAAATCGCATCCTTACTTCACCGGATTTATTTCGCATTTTAATTATGTTTGACTAGGTTAAACTCCAGCTCCTGTGCTTCCTGTACGTATTAACTTACAACTGTGAGCCTCCTGAGAGTGTTAATTAAGCCACAGGTGTTTCGCTTCATGAGTATATTGAGTTAAAGCTCCTGGCTCCCATTTAACTTTTGCTTTATTGCTTCTGCAACTCCTCGGAGGTTGATTTATAGCTCTTAGGCCTCTTGAGGGAGTTGAGCTGCAGCTCCTGTGCCTCCTGATGGTTCTGAGATGAAGTGGCTGTGCCTCTGGCAAGCACTCTCGTACAAGGAGCCGGGATTATCGGATACCATAATGAGAACTGAATTCAGTATATCTAATAAAGTCGTATCCGGAATAATCTTGCGGAGAAAATGGAGTATGATTGATAATGGCGGAGACGGCTGTAGAAAAAGAGGGGGGAGGAAGAAAGGGGAAGGGAGAAATGGAAGAAGAGAGGGCCAGCAACACAACGTCTGAGAGTTATGTGAGAAAGAAAGATGGAAGGAGAGTGTGAAGAAAGAGGGTGTTGGAGAGAGAGAGAACGAGAGAAAGAGGGAAGTATTGACAAGGTGAGAGGGCCACTCATTCAGTAAGAATAATTAACGGAGAGGAAAGCAGGAAAAATGGAAGTAGGAATGAAGGTGGAGGAGAGTGAAACATGAGCACTCGCCAACCACCATCAACAAGATGGAAGAATTTGAGGAAAGAATGGAAAAAAAGTGTAATAAACGAGGGAATGAGTAAAAGCTGGTCTGAAGTGGAGGACAGAAGATAAGAATTGTGGAACAGAAGATAAGAAGTGTGGAACAGAATATGGGAAGTGTGGAACAGAATATAGGAAGTGTGAAAGAGAAGATAGGAAGTGTGAAACAGAAGATAGGAAGTGTGGAACAGAATATAGGAAGTGTGGAACAGAATATAGGAAGTGTGGAACAGAATATAGGAAGTGTGGAACAGAATATAGGAAGTGTGGAACAGAAGATAGGGAGTGATATCAAGAAGAGAGGAAGTGAGATCAAGAAGGGAGGAAGTGAGATCAAGAAGAGAAGAAGTGAGATCAAGAAGAGAGGAAGTGAGATCAAGCAGAGAGGAAGTGAGATCAAGAAGAGAGGAAGTGAGATCAAGAAGGAAGTGAGATCAAGAAGGGAGGAAGTGAGATCAAGAAGGGAGGAAGTGAGATCAAGAAGAGAGGAAGTGAGATCAAGAAGAGAGGAAGTGAGATCAAGCAGAGAGGAAGTGAGTTCAAGAAGGGAGGAAGTGAGATCAAGCAGAGAGGAAGTGAGATCAAGAAGAGAGGAAGTGAGATCAAGAAGAGAGGAAGTGAGATCAAGCAGAGAGGAAGTGAGTTCAAGAAGGGAGGAAGTGAGATCAAGCAGAGAGGAAGTGAGAGCAAGAAGAGAGAAAATGATGACAAGAAGAAAGTGAAATCGAGAATAAATCAGAGACGGAAGGGAGGAAGTGGCAATATGTAAAGTTACACATGTGTGCACATATTTTAGGCAGAAATATGTGCACATATTTTGGCAAATAATTTCAATCTGGCTTCCTTGACACTAAGATCTTTGCCTGGATAAATAACCTCTGTGCCGACATGTGCCGACATGTGTCGACATGTGTCGACAAAGAGATGCCGAGTACTTGTGGATCACCACCTGGCAGACTACTCCACCTGACTCACCTTGTTTCGCTACTTACAACACCAGTGTCTGTTTCATTACCAAGTCATTACGAGGCGTGAAACTGAAATTGGTTTCCTCTGTGGTTAGAAACTTAATCTCGAGGAGAAACAAGCTGGATGTTTACAGCTGGCTTTTTCAGTATCTTCAGTGCTGAAGGGGTAATCAGTGTCGAAAAAGCAACATGCCTCTGTCTCTGATGGATATCAGTAACTCATTTTACTTACTGGGAATGTTACGTTTTCTTGGGGACATAATCCTGGAAAGTTGATGACAATCTGGCAGGAGTTCCTGTAAACTGCTGCTCTTAGACAAGCAAAATGGTTGGTAATCAAAGTAAATTCTGATTTGGTTTTGCTAGAGTATATCTCAAAAGCCTCTGAGAACAAAAAATACAACTAAACCTTCGTGCTTGTTGACAGTATTGTAATTCTGCTAATATATGATATTAACTGTTATTGATCATCAGAGTGTTGAGCTAAGACTTCACCTCAGCCAACATCACTGACATCAGCTGGTAAAGTGATGGTTTGCCAACATCTGGAAACTTTCAAACACTATTATTTTAATTTACTACTGAAATGTTCTTTCTTGACTATACGTCTAATCAAGTGCCACAACTTTCTTAAGAATTTGAATTAAAGACGCAGCATTAAATGAAAATTATACAATAGAAGGTTTATAAAAGAATTGCTGAGTTTATCTCATTGAATCCGCAGAAACTCTGAATAATTTTAAATCATCTAGTGAATGTATTACCGATAAAACTGAAAATGTTTTGTTCATGAGCCTGGAATGGTCGACTGGATTTAATATGAGATAGAATTTTCTCTGGAACTGATATTGATAAAATGGTTTAAATAAAATTGTTGTTGCCGCTTTTCTTTCTTCGTTAATAAGTATCCCTTGTTATCTTCTGTGTTCTGCAATAGGTCACTGAAAACAGATAAGGGAATCAGACACATGTGACACACTTGGGTCTCACCTACACAACAGGCTTCTTCAGTCGTGTACTGATGACGAGAACCTGTCTTGGTATGACGTGGTCAGTCAGTCATGACTCAGGGGACTGATTACCTCAAAAACTAATTTTTCTACTGTCTCCAGAGTTACATCTACCTGTATTCATCTGAGAAAGCCTGTTGCGCAATCGGAGTCGTTCGCCAATAAATGACACCCAAGTGTTGCACATGTGCCTCACTCATCAACTTATCGACTTTGTATACCATCAATAATTCTTGCACCAGTCTCCTGCAATCAGATTCGGTGCACCAATTACCTGTTTTGGTTTTAGAATGTGAGACACTGGAAGTATTTCAGGATTGTTTTTTGAAGCAGTTTGTGACAGAACCTACAAGGGGAAATAACCTGCTTGACTTAGTTATGGCAAACAATGAATCCCTTGTTAATAATTTAGAAATTTCAGAGGAACTGGGTGTTAGCGACCACAAATCAATTACATTTAGCATTGAATGGAAGTACGATAGTAGCGATAACTCAGTAACAGTCCCAGATTTTCGCTTAGCATATTACGATGGGCTTAGAGAACACTTATCATCTGTTGACTGGGGTAACGAAGTGAGCTATCAATATGACAGTTTTCTGAACACTATACATGCTGCTCAAAGAACGTTTATCCCATATAAAGAAATTAGATCAAATAGAAATGGCCCAAAATGGATGAATAATAGGCTCAAATATCTACTAGGGCATAAGAAAGGAATTTATAGGCGTATCAAAAGAGGTGAGGGTCATCTTATGAATCAGTATATTGACATTAAGAGGGACATTAAAAAGGGGATAAGAAAAGCTAAAAGGGACTATGAAATTAAAGTTGCTAGGGATTCTAAAACTAACCCAAAAAGTTTTTTCCAGGTCTATAGAACAAAAGTTAGAGATAAGATAGGTCCCCTTAAAAATAACTATGGGCACCTTACTGACAAAGAGAATGAAATGTGCTTGATTTTAAATAATTATTTTCTCTCAGTTTTTACACAAGAAGACACTAACAATATTCCAGTAATTAATTTTTATAGTGGGCTAGAAGAAGATAAATTATGTAACATCACAGTCACTAGTGAAATGGTTGTGAAGCAGATAGACAGACTGAAGCAAAATAAGTCGCCGGGTCCTGATGAGGTTTTTTCAAGGGTTCTTAAGGAATGCAAAATGGAACTCTGTGAACCATTAACTAATATTTTTAATTTATCTCTTCAAACAGGTGTAGTGTCTGATATGTGTAAGATGGCTAATGTAATTCCTATTTTTAAAACAGGGGACAAGTCGTTACCGTCAAATTACCGCCCAATAAGCCTGACCTCAATTGTAGGCAAATTACTAGAGTCAATTATAGCTGAGATTATAAGAAGCCATCTCGATAAGCATAGCTTGATTAATGATACTCAGCATGGATTCACAAGAGGCCGGTCTTGTCTAACTAATTTATTAACTTTCTTCAGTAAAGCTTTTGAGGCTGTTGACCACAATAAAGAATTTGATATTATTTACTTAGATTTTAGTAAGGCTTTTGATAGAGTTCCGCACCATAGACTGTTAAAGAAAGTGGCAGCTCATGGCATTGGGGGAAAAGTGCTCTCGTGGATCGAGTCATGGCTCACTGACAGGAAGCAGAGAGTGTCCATAAATGGGGTTAAATCCGAGTGGGGATCTGTAACAAGTGGCGTTCCACAGGGATCAGTCTTGGATCCGTTGTTGTTTATAATATATATCAATGATCTTGATGAGGGAATTACTAGTGATATGAGCAAATTCGCCGATACACAAAGATAGGTAGGATAATTGATTCAAACGTAGATGTTATGGAACTTCAGGAGGATTTAAACAAACTCTATTCTTGGTCAGAAAAGTGGCAGATGCAGTTCAATGTAGATAAATGCAAGGTTCTGAAGCTTGGGAGTGCCCATAACCCTAGTACTTATAAGTTAAATGATGTAGAACTTAGCCATACAGATTGCGAAAAGGACTTGGGGGTTATGGTGAGCAGTAACCTTAAACCAAGACAGCAATGCCTAAGCGTACGTAATAAGGCAAATAGATTACTGGGATTTATATCAAGAAGTGTAAGCAACAGAAGTCCAGAGGTAATGCTGCAGCTTTATACATCATTAGTAAGGCCTCACCTAGATTATGCAGCTCAGTTCTGGTCTCCATATTATAGACTGGACATAAATTCGTTAGAAAACATTCAGCGTAGGATGACTAAATTAATACATAGCATTAGAAATCTTCCTTATGAAGAAAGATTGAAGACTCTTAAGTTACATTCACTTGTTAGACGAAGAATGAGGGGAGACCTGATCGAAGTGTATAAGTGGAAGATAGGTATTAATAAAGGGGATATTAATAAGGTCTTGAGGATGTCTCTCCAAGAGAGAACCCGCAGTAATGGATTTAAATTAGATAAGTTTAGATTTAGAAAGTATTGGTTTGGAAATAGGGTAGTTGATGAGTGGAACAGGACCTGCCTAGTATGGGCCAGCAGGCCTCCTGCAGCGTTCCTCCTTTCTTATGTTCTTATGTTCTAAGTAAATTTCTCTGTAAATTCATTTTTTCAACAAGGTGCAGCTGAGTTCTCCTGCCAAGACTCTCTCAGAATGTGACACTGTACATGACTATGCAAAGTGGTCTCCTTCCCTTCTCCAAAAAAAAAAAAATTATGACTGATAAGTGGGGTGAAGACCTTATGGTCGCCTTTAAATACGACTTCTTTAGTAGGAAGGGACAGAAGGGAGAAAGTAACGAACAGAAGAAAGGACGAGGGACGCAAGGGAGAAAGGGAGTGACAGAAGGGAGAATGTAAGGGACAGAAGGGAGGAAATGAGGGGTGGAAGGAACTCAGGGATAAAAGGAAGTGAAAGACTAAGTGGGTGAGGGATTTTATCAAAGTAATTTATAGCAACAATAACATCTACCAGTACAGGGACTGGAAAAATTCTGGTAGACAGGACTTGTCTCTGGGGGAACAACCCATAGTAACTGTCTCGTAGAACATCACTCTCGTGACAATGAGAGACAGAGGGCAGAAAGCAAGAGACAAAAGATACAGTGACGACAACGAGGAAATTGTGAAGGAAAGAAAGGAAAGGGAAAAAGAAACAGGTGATAATATGAGACAAAGAGGAAACAGTAAGAGACGGAGAAAGCAATTAAAGACAGTGAAACTGACAGAGAGGAGGAAGGTGGAGGGAAGTAATGCGGGTTAGAGAAGATAAAGTGAAGCCGAAGGGAAGATAAATGGGAGACAGAAGAGGAGTGAGAAAGAGGAAAGACTGTTAGAGGCTGTAATAAGGACAGTGTATATATGCTGGCCAATCTATGAATAAAGATCGGTATGGAACACAGTACCTTGACTTTAATGAGAACAGCTTTTCCAGCTGCTGTAAAAGCTTACATATATATATATATATATATATATATATATATATATATATATATATATATATATATATATATATATATATATATATATATATATATATATATATATATATATATATATATATATATATATATATATATATATATATATATATATATATATATATATATATATATATATATTATTATATATATATATTATATATATATATATATATATATATATATATATATATATATATATATATCAAACGGCTTCAGGAAGAAATCCAAATATTTTTCCTTGAAGCCTTTTTATCCACTTCTCCGAGGCTATGGGTCCCACAATTTACACCAGAGGTGGACCCCATCATAAAATATATATATATATATATATATATATATATATATATATATATATATATATATATATATATATATATATATATATATATATATATATATACATATATATATACATATATATATATATATATATATATATATATATATATATATATATATATATATATATATATATATATATATATATGTGTGTGTGTGTGCCGAATATGTAAAACTGGTCAATTAGCAAGAACTCATTTAAAATTAAGTCCTTTCTAAAAATTTCTCTTATTCGTTTAAATATATATTTTTTTCATTAATGTTAATGTAAAAAATTTTAACTTTGCTCTAAGAGAATCTTAGAAAACTTACCTAACCTTATTATAACAAGAACAATTTATTTTAGCCTAACCCAACTAAATATATTTTAGATTTGTTTACAGTAATTTAATACTAAACAAACACAGTGAAATATAATTTTTTCGTTAGGTTCAGAATGATTTTGGCGAAATTATTGCATACACAAATTTTCGCTTGTCCTATATGGCAAGATGAGCGTTGCTATTTAAGCCAAGATCGCAAGTTCTGCCTATTCGGCACGACATATATATATATATATATATATATATATATATATATATATATATATATATATATATATATATATATATATATATATATATATATATATATAATATAGGGAGGTACCACCTCTAAAACTGTTACAGGGACCCTCATCCTCAGAGAAAAGAATGAATCAGGGAAAACTCAAGGTTCTCCCTGAAGCTGTTTGAGAATTTTCTCCTACCATCCCCTATATTTTATGTATATTTTATTTAGACAAAATACATTGACAAAACATTCACAAAAATACGATAGAAAGTAAAACATATATATATATATATATATATATATATATATATATATATATATATATATATATATATATATATATATATATATATATATATATATATATATATATATATATATATATATATATATATATATATATATATATATATATATATATATATATATATATATATATATATATATATGTCGTGCCGAATAGGCAGAACTTGCGATCTTGACTTAAATAGCAACGCTCATCTTGCCAAATAGAACAAGTGAAAATTTGTGTATGCAATAATTTCGCCAAAATCATTCTGAATCTAACGAAAAAAATATATTTCACTGTGTTTGTTTAGTATTAAATTACTGTAAACAAATCTAAAATATATTTAGTTGGGTTAGGCTAAAATAAATTGCGCTTGTTATAATAAGGTTAGGTAAGTTTTCTAAGTTCCTTTTGGTGCAAAATTATAAATTTTTACATCAACATTAATGAAAAAAATATATCTTTAAACATCTAAGAGAAAATTTTAGAAAGGACTTAATTTTAAATGAGTTCTTGCTAATTGACTAGTTTTACATATTCGGCACGACATATATATATATATATATATATATATATATATATATATATATATATATATATATATATATATATATATATATATATATATATATATATATATATATGCAAAACAACCACTGTGAAAGAATAGAGAAATTCCAAACGTTGCGTGACTGCTCACATTATCAAGGAACAATGAAAGTAATGCATCAAAGGAAGGTATGTAAAGGGTCTAGCCCACACCTCACTATCACATCCCAGAATTAAGCAACATCTGATGCGTGACTCATAAGAAAGGGAACACTGCAGCAGGCCCGCTGGCACAGCTAAACAGGTCCTTCACACAACCCACCAACAAACTATTCTACCCAAGAAATAAGAATTTTTTTAAATTTATTATTTGTCCAATGTATTATTAAATTCTTCCCAAATTTTATTAATTATAAATGGATCTAATTTATATAAACCAAATGAAATATTCACATTATTGTTAAAACTGCTTTTTGTGAAACAAGATTCAATTATATTCCTGTCGACCATGGACTTACTTGAAACAACTTTCTCAACTTTTTGAAAATCAATTGGATGGTTAAAATCTCTTACATGAATAAATAGAGCATTGGAATCTTGTCCAGTTCTAATGCTATATTTATGTTGTTTTAATCTTAGTTCTAGATTTTTACCAGTTTGACCGTAATACATAAGAACATAAGAAAGGAGGAACACTGCAGGAGGCCTGCTGGCCCATACTAGGCAGGTTCTTTACAATTCATCCCACTAACAAAACATTTGCCCAACCCAATTTTCAATGCCACCCAAGAAATAAGCTCTGATGTGAAAGTCCCACTCAAATCCAACCCCTCCCACTCATGTATTTATCCAACCTAAATTCGAAACTACCCAAAGTCAAAGCCTCAATAACCCAACCAGGTAGACTGTTCCACTCATCTACTATCCTATTTCCAAACCAATACTTTCCTATGTCCTTTCTAAATCTAAACTTATCTAATTTAAATTCATTACTGCGGGTTCTCTGTTGGAGAGACATCCTCAAGACCTTATTAATATCCAGTTTATTAATACCTATCTTCCACTTATACACTTCGATCAGGTCTCCCCTCATTCTTCGTTTAACAAGTGAATGTAACTTAAGAGTCTTCAATCTTTCTTCATAAGGAAGATTTCTAATGCTATGTATTAATTTAGTCATCCTACGCTGAATGTTTTCTAACGAATTTATGTCCATTCTGTAATATGGAGACCAGAACTGAGCTGCATAATCTAGGTGAGGCCTTACTAATGATGTATAAAGCTGCAGTATGACCTCTGAACTTCTGTTGCTTACACTTCTTGATATAAATCCCAGTAATATATTTGCCTTATTACGTACGCTTAGGCATTGCTGTTTTGGTTTAAGGTTGCTGCTCACCATAACCCCCAAGTCCTTTTCGCAATCTGTATGGCTAAGTTTTACATCATTTAACTTATAAGTACTAGGGTTATGGGCACTCCCAAGCTTCAGAACCTTGCATTTATCTACATTGAACTGCATCTGCCACTTTTCTGACCAAGAATAGAGTTTGTTTAAATCCTCCTGAAGTTCCATAACATTACGTTTGAATCAATTATCCTACCTATCTTTGTGTCATCGGCGAATTTGCTCATATCACTAGTAATTCCCTCATCAAGATCATTGATATATATTATAAACAACAATGGGCCCAAGACTGATCCCTGTGGAACGCCACTTGTTACAGATCCCCACTCGGATTTAACCCCATTTATGGACACTCTCTGCTTCCTGTCAGTGAGCCATGACTCGATCCACGAGAGCACTTTTCCCCCAATGCCATGAGCTGCCACTTTCTTTAACAGTCTATGGTGCGGAACTCTATCAAAAGCCTTACTAAAATCTAAGTAAATAATATCAAATTCTTTATCGTGGTCAACAGCCTCAAAAGCTTTACTGAAGAAAGTTAATAAAATAGTTAGACAAGACCGGCCTCTTGTGAATCCATGCTGAGTATCATTAATCAAGCTATGTTTATTGAGATGGCTTCTTATAATCTCAGCTATAATTGACTCTAGCAATTTGCCTACAGTTGAGGTCAGGCTTATTGGGCGGTAATTTGACGGTAACGACTTGTCCCCTGTTTTAAAAATAGGAATTACATTAGCCATCTCCCACATATCAGACACTACACCTGTTTGAAGAGATAAATTAAAAATATTAGTTAATGGTTCACAGACTTCCATTTTGCATTCCTTTAGAACCCTTGAAAAAACCTCATCAGGACCCGGCGACTTATTTTGCTTCAGTCTGTCTATCTGCTTCACAACGATTTCACTAGTGACTGTGATGTTACATAATTTAGGTTCTTCTAGCCCACTACAAAAATTAATTACTGGAATATTGTTAGTGTCTTCCTGTGTAAAAACTGAGAGAAAATAATTATTAAAAATCGAGCACATTTCATTCTCTTTGTCAGTAAGGTGCCCATAGTTATTTTTAAGGGAACCTATCTTATCTCTAACTTTTGTTCTATAGACCTGGAAAAAACTTTTTGGGTTAGTTTTAGAATCCCTAGCAACTTTAATTTCATAGTCCCTTTTCATAGTCCCTCTTAATGTCAATATACTGATTCATAAGATGACCCTCACCGCTTTTGATACGCCTGTAAATTCCTTTCTTATGCCCTAGTAGATATTTGAGCCTATTATTCATCCATTTTGGGTCATTTCTATTTGATCTAATTTCTTTATATGGGATAAACGTTCTTTGAGCAGCATGTATAGTGTTCAGAAAACTGTCATATTGATAGCTCCCTTCGTTACCCCAGTCAACAGATGATAAGTGTTCTCTAAGCCCATCGTAATCTGCTAAGCGAAAATCTGGGACTGTTACTGAGTTATCGCTTCTATCGTACTTCCATTCAATGCTAAATGTAATTGATTTGTGGTCGCTAGCACCCAGTTCCTCTGAAATTTCTAAATTATTAACAAGGGATTCATTGTTTGCCATAACTAAGTCAAGCAGGTTATTTCCCCTTGTAGGTTCTGTCACAAACTGCTTCAAAAAACAATCCTGAACTACTTCTAAGAAGTCGTATGATTCTAAATTCCCAGTCAAGAAATTCCAATCAATATGACTAAAGTTAAAGTCTCCTAGAATTACTACATTATCGTGCCTTGTGGCCTTAACAATTTCCTCCCATAGTAGTCTCCCCTGGTCCCTATCTAAGTTTGGGGGACGGTATATCACTCCTAAAATCAGTTTTTCATGCCCCTCTGAAAATTCTATCCAAACAGACTCTGTATGTGTTACTTCAGACTTAATACCCGTTTTTATGCAACAGTTCAAGCGATCTCGGACATACAATGCCACCCCACCCCCCTTCCCGATACTTCTATCTACTTTGATCAATTTAAAACCCTGAATATGACATTCCGCAGGCATGTCCCGACTTTTTGAATTAAACACCGTCTCAGTTAAGGCAAATACATCAATGTTACCTGTACTAGCAACTAATCTCAACTCGTCCATATTATTCCTAGCACTACGGCAATTAGCATAATAAACATTAAAAGACTCTCCTTTCTCTTTACCCTTCCTGCTCATTTCTGTTTTTCTACTAAACCTATTACTGTCCTTATCACCCAAAGTCCCTGGCTTTTCAATATCTACCTCGTTCTGCTTATTACTAGTTCCCCTAGAACTAGTAATATTACTACACTGGGACTTCACTGTTTTCCTGCCAAAACCCATACCACTAACTATTCCTAGTTTAAAGTCCTAACTGCTCCCTCCACTGCAGTTGCCAGTGCTACCACCCCAGACCTAGATAAGTGAACCCCATCCCTGGCATACATGTCATTTCTGCCATAGAAGAGGTCCCAATTGTCAATGAATCTTACCGCATTTTCCTTACAGTATTTGTCCAGCCAGCAATTGACACCAATTGCCCTGGACAACCATTCATTTCCAACTCCTCTCCTTGGCAAAACACCACATATGACAGGGTTCCCACCCTTACTCCTAATTATTTCTATTGCTGACCTATACCTGCTAATCAGGTCTTCACTCCTACGTCTGCCAACATCGTTGCCTCCATCACTGAGATAGATAATAGGATTGCTCCCATTACCTCTCATGATGTCATCCAGACGGCTAACAATATCCTCCATCCCAGCCCCAGGAAAGCAAACTCTCTGTCTCCTACTCCTGTCCTTCAAGCAGAACGCCCTATCCATATACCTAACTTGGCTATCCCCAACAACAACAATATTCTTACCTTCCTTGGTGTCGTTCGTCGTGATGTTCCCAGTAGTCGACTCACATTCGTCGGGTAGCACTGTGAATGTATTAGATGTTTCCACAACAGTTTCCACGGCAGTCTCTTTCTTCTTCATCGTTTCTACCTTTCCATTCGTCTTCTTGATCGTCAACTTCGTTCCCTGCTGTCCAGCCACTGACCAGTTTCCCTTCTTGACCTGAGGACTCAAAACAGGAGGACTACTACGAATCTTCTTGTTTTCCTCGGTCAGTCGCCGAATCTCCACCTTCGCCAACCTCAATTCTTCCTTAAGCTGTTGGTAAAGTTGCTCGATGGAGGGCATCTTGCTTCAATTCGTAGAGAGCGCGCAAACAGGTCTTCACAGAGCTAAGTACACGTCAACACTGCGCAAAAGCCAACTCAATCAGGAGCTACTGCGCAGCACGTCTGCACGGCCCAATAGCGATGCGAACACTGTATCAAGATTTTTAAATACAACTTTGATATTAAAAGTCTTAAGAAGAGAAGGCATATCAACCAAGTTTTCATGGTAAGGGAGAACCAACATATTTTTAGTTGAATAAGGCTGGTTGTCCCTTTTTGGATTGTATAAAGTATTTCTAGCAACTTTAAAAGATTTATCAATTACGTTTCTTGGGTATTTCAAATCATTACCTATTTCATAAATTTTGGATATTTCTTCATCTATGAACTCTGGACTACAAATACGTAAAGTTTTCAAAAACATTGATGAGAAAACAGACAGTTTAACTTTATCTTGATGCGAGGAATAATAGTGGACATACGAACAGTTATTTGTAGGTTTTCTGTAAATTTTAAATTTGAATTCATTATTACCCTTAATAATTAAAACATCTAGAAAAGGCAATGAGTTATTTTCCTCAAACTCAACAGTAAAGTTTATAGAATGGGCTAAGCTATTTAATTTTCCAAGGAAATGGTGTACATCTACATTTTTGGGCATAAGACACAAAATATCATCAACATATCTGAACCATTTAGCTCTATTAGGGAGTATTGTGTTAAGCAACCTTGTTTAAAAAAACTCCATGTATAGGTTACTAAGAACAGGTGAAAGAGGATTTCCCATTGCCATACCAAACTTCTGAGTGTAAAACTTATCATATTAATTTTCACAGTAACATATATGAAAAAAATATATTTTGAAACGTTTAAGAGAAAATTATTGAAAGGAATTAATTTTAAATGAGTTCTTGCTAACTGACCAGTTTTACCTATTCGTCACTGTATTGCAAATATAAAAAACACAGTGAAAAAAAGAAATAATGTCTGAACGCTTTCATGTGGTTACACACAGACACACAGACACACACACACACACACACACACATAAAATATATATATATATATATATATATATATATATATATATATATATATATATATATATATATATATATATATATATATATATATATATATATATATATATATATATAGTATATACATATATATATATATATATATATATATATATATATATATATATATATATGTCGTGCCGAATAAGCAGAACTTGCCATCTTGGCTTAAATAGCAACGCTCAACTTGCCATATAGGGCAAGTGAAAATTTGTGTATGCAATAATTTCGCCAAAATCATTCTGAACCTAACGAAAAAAATACATTTCACTGTGTTTGTTTAGTATTAAATTATTGTAAACAAATCTAAAATATATTTAGTTGAGTTAGGCTAAAATAAATTGTTCTTGTTATAATAAGGTTAGGTAAGTTTTCTAAGTTCCTTTTGGTGCAAAATTATAAATTTTTACATCAACAGTAATGAAAAAAATATATCTTTAAACGTATAAGAGAAAATTTTAGAAAGGACTAAATTTTAAATGAGTTCTTGCTAATTGACCAGTTTTACATATTCGGCACGACATATATATATATATATATATATATATATATATATATATATATATATATATGTCGTGCCGAATAGGCAGAACTTGCGATCTTGGCTTAAATAGCAACGCTCATCTTGCCATATAGGACAAGCACAAATTTGTGTATGCAATAATTTCGCCAAAATCGTTCTGAAACAAACGAAAAAAATATATTTCAACTGTGTTTGTTTAGTATTAAATTACTGTAAAGAAATCTAAAATATATTTAATTGGGTTAGGCTAAAATAAATTGTTTTTTTTTTTTATAATAAGGTTAGTTAAGTTTTCTAAGATTCTTTTAGAGCAAAATTAAAAATTTTTACATTAACATTAATGAAAAAAATATATCCTTTAATGTATATGAAAAAAATTTAGAAAGGACTTAATTTTAAATGAGTTCTTGCTTACTGACCGGTTTTACATATTCGGCACGACATATATATATATATATATATATATATATATATATATATATATATATATATATATATATATATATATATATATATATATATATATATATATATATATATATATATATATATATATATATATATATATATATATATATATATATATATATATATATATATATATATATATATATATATATATTTAACAAGTTGGCCGTCTCCCACCGAGGCAGGGTGACCCAAAAACAAAGAAAATCCCCAAAAAGAAAATTCTTTCATCATCATTCAACACTTTCACCACACTCACACATAATCACTGTTTTTGCAGAGGTGCTCAGAATACAACAGTTCAGAAGCATATACGTATAAAGATACACAACTTATCCCTCCAAACTGCCAATATCTCAAACCCCTCCTTTAGAGTGCAGGCATTGTACTTCCCATTTCCAGGACTCAAGTCCGGCTATATAAAAATAACCGGGTTTCCTGAATCCCTTCATTAAATATTACCCTGCTCACACTCCAACAGCTCGTCAGGTCCCAAATACCATTCGTCTCCATTCACTACTATCTAACACGATCACGCACGCTTGCTGGAAGTCCAAGCCCCTCGCCCACAAAACCTTCTTTACCCCCTTCCTCCAACCTTTTCGAGGACGACCTCTACCCCGCCTTCCTTCCCCTACAGATTTATACGCTCTCCATGTCATTCTACTTTGATCCATTCTCTCTAAATGACCAAACCATCTCAACAACCCTCTTCAGCCCTCTGACTAATACTTTTAGTACCTCCACACCTTCTCCTAATTTACACACTCCGAATTTTCTGCATAATATTTACATCACACATTGCACTTAGACGGGACATCTCCACTGGCTCCTACAACGCCTCATCGCTGCAGCATTTACCACCCAAGCTTCACACCCATATAAGAGTGTTGGTACTACTATACTTTCATACATTCCCTTCTTTGCCTCCACAGATAACATTTTTTTGCCTCCACATATACATCAATGCACCACTCACCTTTTTTTCTTCATCAATTATATGATTAACCTCATCCTTCATAAATCCATCCGCTGATACGTCAACTCCCAAATATCTGAAAACATTCACTTCTTCCATACTCCTCCTCCCCAATTTGATATCCAATTTTTCTTTATCTAAATCATTTGGTACCCTCATCAACTTACTCTTTTCTATGTTCACTTTCAACTATCTACCTATACACATACTCCCAAATTCCTCCCCTAACCTTTGCAATTTTTCTTTAGAATCTCCAATAAGCACAGTATCATCAGAAAAAAATAACTGTGTCAATTCCCATTTTGTATTTGATTCCCCATAACTTAATCCCACCCCTCTCCCGAACACTCTAGCATTTACTTCTTTTACAACCCCATCTATAAATACATTAAACAACCATGGTGACATTACACATCCCTGTCTAAGACCTACTTTTACCGGGAAGTATTCTCCCTCTCTTCTACACACCCTAACCTGAGCCTCACTATCCTCATAAAAACTCTTTACAGCATTTAGTAACTTACCACCTATTCGATATACTTGCAACATCTTCCACATTGCTCCCCTATCCACTCTATCATATGACTTTTCTAAATCCATAAATGCAATAAAAACTTCCCTACCTTTATCTAAACACTGTTCACATATATGTTCAATGTAAACACTTGATCTACACATCCCCTACCCACTCTGAAACCTCCTTTCTCATCTGCAATCCTACATTCTGTCTTACCTCTAATTCTTTCATTAATAACCCTACTGTACACTTTTCCTGGTATACTCAGTAAACTTCTTTCAACAAACCGGCAGTATCCCACTGAGGCGGGGTGGCCCAAAAGGAAAAACGAAAGTTTCTCCTTTTACATTTAGTAATATATACGAGAGAAGAGATTGCTCAGTAAACTTATTCCTCTATATTTTTACAGTCTCTTTTGTCCCCCTTCGCTTTATATAAAGGGACTATACATGCTCTCTGCCAATCCCTAGGTACCTTTCCCTGTTTCAAACATTTATTAAACAAAAATACCAACCACTCCAACACTATATTTCCCCTGCTTTTATCATTTCTGTCATGATCCCGTCAGTTCCAGCTGCTTTACCCCCTTCCATTCTACGTATTGCCTCATGCACCTACCCCACACTCACATCCTGCTCTTCTTCACTCCTGCAAGATGGTATACTTCCCTGGCCAGAGCATGAAATTACAGCTTCCCTTTCTTCGTCGATATTTAAAAGTTCCTCAAAATATTCTCGCCATCTACCCAATACCTCCGTCTCCCCGTCTACTAACTCCCCTACTCTGTTTTTAACTGACATATCCATTCGTTCCATAGGTTTTCTTTACTTGTTTAACTCGCTCCAAACTTTTTTCTTATATTCATTAAAATTTCTTGATAGTGCCTCTCCCACTCTCTCATCTGCCATCCTTTTACACTCTCTCACCACTCTCTTCACCTTTCATTTACTCTCCATTTACTCTACTCTTCGTAAAACACTTTTGTTTTGTAAAAACCTCTCATAAGCTACCTTTTTCTCTTTTATCACACCCTTTACTTCATCATTCCACCAATCACTCCTCTTTCCTCCTGCACCCACCCTCCTATAACCACAAACTTCTGCCGCACATTCTAATACTGCATTTTTAAAACTATTCCAACCCACTTCAACCCCCCCCCCACTACTCACACTTGCACTATCCCACCTTTCTGCCAATAGTGGCTTATATCTCACCCGAACTTCCTCCTCCTTTAGTTTATACACTTTCACCTCCCTCTTACTTGTTGTTGTCATTTTCCTCTTGTCTCATGTACCCCTTACTCTAACTGTAGCAACAACTAAATAATGATCCGATATATCAGTTGCCCCTCTATAAACGTGTATATCCTGGAGCCTACCCATCAACCTTTTATCCACCAATACATAATCTAATAAACTACTTTCATTACGTGTTATATCATACCTTGAATATTTATTTATCCTCTTTTTCATAAAATATGTATTACATATTACCAAAACTCTTTCTACACAGAGCTCAATTAAAAGCTTCCCATTTTCATTTACCCCTGGCACCCCAAATTTACCTACCACCCCCTCCCCAACATTTTTACCCACTTTAGCATTGAAACCCCTACCCAAAAGTACTCTCTCACTTGGTTCAAAACTCCCCACGCATTCACTCAACATTTTCCAAAATCTCTCTCCTTTACACTTCTCTCTTCTCCAGGTGCAGGTATGAGTAGTGGGGGGGTTGAGGAGGGTTGGAATAGTTTTAAAAATGCAATATTAGAATGTGGGGCAGAAATTTGTGGCTATAGGAGGGTGGGTGCAGGAGGAAAGAGGAGTGATTGATGGAATGATGAAGTAAAGAGTGTGATAAAAGAGAAAAAGGTAGGTTATGAGAGTTTTCACAAAATTGAAGTGTTATAAGAACATAAGAACATAAGAACGAAGGAACACTGCAGAAGGCCTACTGGCCCATGCGAGGCAGGTCCAAGTCCCTACCGGCTTAAGCCAATGCACCCAACCTAGTCAGGTCAGGTCACATTGACTTAAGGGAGGAACACGGCAACCGACCTGTTAGCACAAGCTATCAGGTCCAACTCACACCCACCCACATCTACTCATGTATTTATCCAACCTATTTTTGAAGCTACACAACGTTCTGGCCTCTATAACGGTACTTGGGAGTTTGTTCCACTCATCCACAACTCTATTACCAAACCAGTACTTTCCTATATCCCTCCTGAATCTGAATTTTTCCAACTTAAAACCATTGCTGCGAGTCCTGTCTAGGCTAGATATTTTCAGCACACTATTTACATCCCCTTTATTTATTCCTGTCTTCCACTTATAAACCTCAATCATATCCCCCCTAATTCTACGTCTTTCTAGAGAGTGCAGTTTCAGGGCCCTTAGTCTATCCTCATAGGGAAGGTTTCTGATACATGGGATCATCTTTGTCATCCTCCTTTGTACATTTTCCAGAGAATTTATATCCATTCTGTAATACGGTGACCAAAACTGTGCAGCATAATCTAAATGAGGCCTAACCAAGGATGTATAGAGTTGAAGAACAACCTGAGGACTCCTATTATTTATGCTTCTTGATATGAAGCCAAGGATTCTATTAGCTTTATTGCGAACACTTATGCACTGTTGTCTTGGTTTCAGATTACTGCTAACCAGAACTCCTAAATCTTTTTCGCAATCCGTAATATTAAGATCTACATTATTTAGTTTATATGTGGCATGGTTATTGTCCTGTCCAACATTTAGAACTTTGCATTTGTCTATATTAAACTGCATCTGCCACTTCTCCGACCACTGCATCAGTCTATTCAAATCTTCCTGGAGTGCTCGAATGTCCTCGTCAGAATGAATTCGACGGCCTATTTTGGTGTCATCGGCAAACTTGCCGATGTCGCTCTTTATGCCCTCATCTATGTCGTTTATGTAGATTGTGAACAGCAGGGGGCCCAACACTGACCCCTGTGGAACACCGCTCGTGACGCTTCCCCACTCTGATTTCTCCCCATTTATGCAAACTCTCTGCTGCCTATTTGTCAACCATGCCTCTATCCAGGAAAAAATTTCTCCTCCTATTCCATGTGCTTTAATTTTCCTCAATAGTCTCTGATGTGGGACCCTGTCAAAAGCCTTACTGAAGTCCATATACACAATATCATATTCATTACCATGATCTACCTCCTCAAATACCTTAGTGAAAAAAGTTAATAAATTCGTAAGGCAGGAACGCCCCTTTGTAAAACCATGCTGAGATTCGTTGATTAATTTATGCTTTTCAAGGTGGCTACGAACTGCCTCGGCAATTATTGATTCCATAAATTTTCCCACTATGGAGGTTAGGCTTATTGGTCTATAGTTCGAAGCTAAGGACCTGTCACCTGTTTTGAAAATAGGTATCACATTTGCCATTTTCCACTTATCTGGCACCATGCCAGTTTGTAGTGATATGTTGAAAAGATTAGCCAAAGGTGTGCTAAGCTCCTCTTTACATTCCTTTAGAACCCTTGCATACAGTTCATCAGGGCCTGGGGATTTGTTAGGTTTTAATTTATCTATTTGCCTAAGGACCATGTCACTTGTGACCCTAATAGTGCACAGTTTATTATCGTCCTGTTCTACATAATTTATCATTACTGGAATATCGCTGGTATCCTCCTGTGTAAAAACTGAGAGGAAGTATGTGTTAAAAATTCTACACATTTCCTTATCACTGTCAGTGAGCTGACCCGAGGAACTTTTGAGTGGGCCTATCTTGTCCCTGATCTTACTTCTGTATACCTGAAAGAATCCTTTTGGGTTAGTCTTCGATTCTCTTGCAACTTTAACCTCATAATCTCTATTTGCTTTTCTAATTCCCTTTTTTATTTCTCTCTTTAACTGAATATATCGATTTCTTAATTGCCCCTCTCCTCTTTTGATTTGCCTATATATGCCTCTCTTTTGACCAATCAGATATTTTAATCTATTGTTCATCCATTTAGGATCATTTTTGTTTGATCTGATTTCCCTATTTGGAACATAATTTGACTGAGCAGCTAGAACTATGCCCTGGAAAGCATCATATCGGCAACCATCACCACCTACCTGACCCCTAGTCAGGTCATTCCAGTTCAGCCCACCTAAGTAATTTTTCAGTCCTATGAAATCAGCCAAGCGAAAGTCAGGGACGGAGACTTGATTGCCATTATTAGGGGAATTCCATGATATGTTAAAACTGAGTGATTTGTGATCACTCTCCCCAAGCTCATCATTAACCTCAAGATTATTAATTAGTGTTTCCCTACTGGCAAGAACCAAGTCAAGGAGGTTATTTCCCCTAGTTGGCTCTGTCACAAACTGTTTTAAAAAACAATCCTGGATCGTATCAAGAAAGTCACCCGACTCTAAATTTCCTGTCAAATTGCTCCAGTCAATCTGTCTATAATTGAAATCTCCCATTAGCACAACATTTTCGTATGTAGATGCCTTACGAATTTCGTCCCATAGAAGTTTACTGCACTCCCTATCAAGATTTGGGGCCCTGTAAATCACACCCAAAATTAGTTTTTCTCGGCCCTCGAGAAGCTGTAACCAAACAGATTCAGTGGCTGACGCTTCTAATTTAATATCTTGTCTAACACAACAATTTAAATTGTCTCTGACATACATCGCTACTCCACCACCTTTCCTGTTGACCCTGTCAGTGTGGAATAATTTATAGCCTTGTATGTGACATTCAGAGGGCATCTCTCTATCTTTCAGATTGAGCCAGGTCTCTGTTATAGCAATAATATCTATGTTTCCTGCACTTGCAATTAATCTTAGCTCATCTATCTTATTTCTAACACTCCTGCTATTAGTATAGTAAACCTTAAGGGAGCTAGTCCCTTGCTGCCCTCTGCTGTCCCCCTTTGTTTGCTGACCTGTTCTATTGTCTTTATTTATAACTTCATGCTGAATGCCTTTTATACATTTACTGTTTCCAACCCTAGTGTTGCAACCTGCTTGTTTCCCACACACACCCATACCTCTATCTTCCATCAGTTTAAAATCATAGGCATTTCACCAATGGCCTTCTCAATCGAGTCTGCAAGTGCTACCACCCCTGCCCCAGAGAGATGAACCCCATCCCTTGCATACATATCATGTTTGCCATAAAAGTTGTTCCAGTTGTCAATGAATGGGATTGCAAGTTCCTTGCAGTATCTGTCTAGCCAGCAATTTACACCAATTGCCCTAGACAACCATTCATTTCCTACTCCCCTTCTAGGCAAGATGCTACATATGATTGGGATCCCTCCCTTAGACTTAATGAAATCTATAGCTGACCTGTACTTATCTAGCAGCTCTTCTCTCCTACCCTTCCCAATATCATTTCCACCAGCACTGAGACAGATAATGGGCTTGTTCCCATTACCTGACATGATATTATCCAGTCTGTTGACAATGTCCCCAACACCAGCTCCAGGGAAGCACACTCTATCTCTCATCTTCTTATTCCTATTACAAAAAGCACGATCAACATATCTTACCTGAGAGTCACCAACCACAAGAATGCGCTTACCTTCATTAGCAGGGGCAGTAGTACCCTTACCTTCACTGGCCACTGAAGTACATTCATCCTGGAGAACAGAGAAGCGATTTCCTACCTTCAGATCTGCACTCTTAACTTTCCTTACTCTGATGCGCCTCCCATTACTGTGAACAACTCGCCACTTGTAGCAGGTGCTGGGCTGCACCTCACTGCTGGTAGCCGTTGCTACCACCCCACCTACAGCCTCCTCACAGTGAGAGACAGACTGCACCTCACTGCTAGAAGCCTCATTCCCCACATCTCCAACCACCTCACACTCTCTCCCAGGCCCATTGAGGTGGACCTTCAGCCTCCTAATCTCCTCCTGGAGAAGCAAGACCTCCTCCTTCAACTCTCCAACCTCAGCTTTTAAAACACTGTAGAAGCAAGCCATGCTTTGTAACCGTCCACGCTAATCCCCAAGCAGCTCAGGGTCTGTGACCTCACGTGACGACTGACCACTGAACACTGCAAGAAGAGCAGAGTATATGTAGAGTAAAAGAAAGATGAAGAGAGTGGTGAGAGAGTGCAAAAGGAGAGCAGATAATAGTGTGGGAGAGTCTCTGTAAAGAAATTTTAATGAAAATAAGAAAAAAAATTGGAGTGAGATAAACATATTAAGAAAGCCTAGGGAACGAATGGATTTGTCAGTTATAAACAGAGTAGGTGAGTTAGTAGATAGAGAGCTGGAGGTATTGGGTAGATGGCGGGAATGTTTTCAGGAACTTTTAAATGTCGATGAAGAAAGGGAGGCAGTAATTTCATGCACTGGCCAGGGAGTTATACCATCTTTTAGGAGTGAAGAAGAGCAGGATGTGAGTGTGGGGGAGGTACGTGACGCATTACGTAGAATGAAAGGGGGTAAAGCAGTTGGAACTGACGGGATCATGACAGAAATGTTAAAAACAGGGGGGAATATAGTGTTTGAGTGGTTGGTATTTTTGTTTAATAAATGTATGAAAGAGTGGAAGGTACCTAGGAATTGGAGGACGAAAGAGATTGTAAAATTATAGGGGAATAAGTTTACTGAGTATACCAAGAAAAGTGTACCGAAGGGTTATTATTGAAAGAATTAGAGGCAAGACACAGAGTAGGGTTGCAGATGAGCAAGGAGGCTTTAGAGAGGGTAGAGGATGTATAGATCAAGTGTTTACATTGAAGCATATATGTGAACAGTATTTAGATAAAGGTAGGGAAGTTTTCATTACATTTATGGATATAGAAAGGGTATATGATAGAGTGGATAGAGGAGCAATGTGGCAGATGTTGCAAGTATATGGAATAAGTGGTAAGTTACTAAATGCTGTAAAGAGTTTTTATGAGGATAGTGAGGCTCAGGTTAAGGTGTGTAGAGGAGAGGGAGACAACTTCCCGGTAAAAGTAGGTCTTAGACATAGATGTGTTATAGCACCATGGTTTTTTAATGTATTTATAGATAGGGTTGTAAAAGAAGTAAATGCTTGGGTGATCGGGAGAGGGGTGGGATTAAGTTATGGGGAATGAAATACAAAATGGAAGTTGCCACAGTTACTTTTTGCTGATGATCTGTGCTTGTGGGAGATTCTAAAGAAAAGATGCAAAGGTTAGTGGACGAGTTTGGAAGAGTGTGTAAAGGTAGAAATTTGAAAGTGAACATAGGTAAGAATAAGGTGATGAGAGTATCAAATGATTTAGATAAAGAAAAATTGGATATCACATTGGAGAGAGGGAGTATGAAAGAAGTGAATGTTTTCAGATATTTGGGAGTTCACGTGCCAGCAGATGGATTTATGAGGGATGAAGTTAATCATAGAATTGATGAAGGAAAGAATGTGAGTGGTGCGTTGAAGTATCTGTGGAGACAAAAAATGTTGTCTATGGAGGTTAAGAAGGGAATGTATGAAAATATAGTGGTACCAACACTCTTATATGGGTGTGAAGCTTGGGTGGTAAATGCAGCAGCGAGGAGACGGTTGGAGGCAGTGGAGATGTCCTGTCTAAGGGCAATGTGTGGTGTAAATATTATGCTGAAAATTCGGAGTGTGGAAATTATGAGAAGGTGTGGAGTTACTAAAAGTATTAGTCAGAGGGCAGAAGAGGGGTTGTTGAGGTGGTTTGGTCATTTAGAGAAGATGGATCAAAGTTGAATGACATGGAGAGCATACGAGAAGGAATACGGGGTAGGGGTCGTTCTCGAAAACTTTGGAGGGAAGGGGAAAAAAGAGGTTTTGTGGGCGAGGGGGCTTGGACTTCCAGCAAGCGTGCGTGAGCGTGTTAGATAGGAATGAATGGAGACGAATAGTATTTGCCAGTTTGGAGGGATATGTTGTGTATCTTCATACGTATATGCTTCTATACTGTTGTATTCTGAACACCTCTGCAAAAGCAGTGATTATGTGTGAGTGAGGTGAAAGTGTTGAATGACGGTGAAAGTATTTTCTTTTTGGGGATTTTCTTTGTTTTAGGGTCACCCTGCCTCAGTGGGATACGGCTGGTTTCTTGAAAGAAGAAGAAAGGTATATATATATATATATATATATATATATATATATATATATATATATATATATATATATATATATATATATATATATATATATATATATATATATATATATATATATATATATATATACATATATATATATATATATATATATATATATATATATATATATATATATATATATATATATATATATATATATATATATATATATATATATATATATATATATATATATATATATATATATATATATATATACACTTGAATGTGTGTGTATGCTCGTCAGTTTGTGTGTAACAAAATTCTTCGGCCGCCATTCATTACACTACTGGAGAGTTAGCAAATATTTTAATTGCGTATTTACATGACTGTGTAAATAAGTGGGAAAATAAATAACGTGTGGGAAAAGAGGATCATGTTGTACATATTAAATGAGATCCAAAATATTGTGGAATATGGTGCTTAGGTTGTCTATATAAAACCTTTCTATTTTTCAGTTGTTCATGATCAATTAACGAATACAGGATACAATACACACATGTATATCGGTGTATGAATGCGGTGAGTTTATTTCAATTACTAATTTAGGTACGCTTGGCCGGTGGTGTATAGGTGACATGCAGCTTTAATGACCCTGGTGTAGTCGATAGGCGTCGCAGAGAAGTTTAAAATATGTGTAGGTGTGAGATGTAGGTAGTGAGACACATCACCAAGCAAGTGTTGAGACACAACGTCACCAGGCAAGTGTTGAGACACAACGTCACCAGGCAAGTGTTGAGACACAACATCACCAAGCAAGTGTTGAGACACAACATCACCAGGCAAGTGTTGAGACACAACATCACCAAGCAAGTGTTGAGACACAACATCACCAGGCAAGTGTTGAGACACAACATCACCAGGCAAGTGTTGAGACACAACATCACCAGGCAAGTGCTGAGACACAACATCACCAGGCAAGTGTTGAGACACAACATCACCAGACAAGTGTTGAGACACAACATCACCAGGCAAGTCTTGAGACACATCATCACCAGGAAAAGTGATGAGACACATCATCAAGCAAGTGTTGAGACACATCAAAAGGCAAGTGTTGAGACACAACATCACCAGGCAAGTGTTGAGACACAACATCACCAGGCAAGTGTTGAGACACAACATCACCAGGCAAGTGTTGAGACACAACATCACCAGGCAAGTGTTGAGACACAACATCACCAGGCAAGTGTTGAGACACAACATCACCAGGCAAGTGTTGAGACACAACATCACCAAGCAAGTGTTGAGACACATCACCAGGCAAGTGTTGAGACACAACATCACCAGGCAAGTGTTGAGACACAAAATCACCAGGCAAGTGTTGAGACACAACATCACCAGGCAAGTGTTGAGACACAACATCACCAGGCAAGTGTTGAGACACAACATCACCAGACAAGTGTTGAGACACAACATCACCAGGCAAGTGTTGAGACACAACATCACCAAGCAAGTGTTGAGACACATCACCAGGCAAGTGTTGAGACACAACATCACCAGGCAAGTGTTGAGACACAAAATCACCAGGCAAGTGTTGAGACACAACATCACCAGGCAAGTGTTGAGACACAACATCACCAGGCAAGTGTTGAGACACAACATCACCAGACAAGTGTTGAGACACAACATCACCAGGCAAGTGTTGAGACACAACATCACCAGGCAAGTGCTGAGACACAACATCACCAGGCAAGTGTTGAGACACAACATCACCAGACAAGTGTTGAGACACAACATCACCAGGCAAGTGTTGAGACACAACATCACCAGGCAAGTGTTGAAACAGAGCATCACCAGGCAAGTGTTGAGACACAACATCACCAGGCAAGTGTTGAGACACAACATCACCAGGCAAGTGTTGAGACACAACATCACCAGGCAAGTGTTGAGACACAACATCAAGAGGCAAGTGTTGAGACACAGCATCACCAGGCAAGTGTTGAGACACAACATCACCAGGCAAGTGTTGAAACAGAGCATTACCAGGCAAGTGTTGAGACACAGCATCACCAGGCAAGTGTTGAGACACAACATCACCAGGCAAGTGTTGAGACACAACATCAAGAGGCAAGTGTTGAGACACAGCATCACCAGGCAAGTGTTGAGACACAACATCACCAGGAAAAGTGATGAGACACATCACCAAGCAAGTGTTGAGACACATCACCAAGGAAGTTTTGAGACACAACATCACCAGGCAAGTGTTGAGACACAACATCACCAGGCAAGTGTTGAGACACAACAACACCAGGCAAGTGTTGAGACACAACATCACCAGGCAAGTGTTGAGACACATCTCGAGGCAAGTGTTGAGACACAACATCACCAGGAATGTTTTGAGACACAACGTCACCAGGCAAGTGTTGAGACACAACATCACCAGGAAAAGTGATGAGACACATCACCAAGCAAGTGGTGAGACACATCACCAAGGAAGTGTTGAGACACAACATCACCAGGAAAGTGTTGAGACACATCTCGAGGCAAGTGTTGAGACACAACATCACCAGGAATGTTTTGAGACACAACGTCAC
This sequence comes from Cherax quadricarinatus, assembly GCF_038502225.1. Taxonomy (NCBI): domain Eukaryota; kingdom Metazoa; phylum Arthropoda; class Malacostraca; order Decapoda; family Parastacidae; genus Cherax; species Cherax quadricarinatus. The sequence continues at coordinate 39,603,902 of NC_091317.1, forward strand.
CAGGCAAGTGTTGAGACACAACATCACCAGGAAAGTGTTGAGACACAACATCAGCAGGAAAGTGTTGAGACACAACATCACCAGGCAAGTGTTGAGACACAACCTCACCAGGCAAGTGTTCAGACACAACATCACCAGGAAAGTGTTAAGTATAAACATCACCAGGCAAGTGTTGAGACAAACATCACAAGGCAAGTGTTGAGACACAACATCACCAGGCAAGTGTGGTGACATATCACCAGCAAGTATTGAGACACAACATCACCAGGCAAGTGTTGAGACACAACATCACCAGGCAAGTGTGGTGACATATCACCAGCAAGTATTGAGACACAACATCACAAGGCAAGTGTTGAGACACAACATCACCAGGCAAGTGTGGTGACATATCACCAGCAAGTATTGAGACACAACATCACCAGGCAAGTGTTTAGACACAACATCACCAGGCACGCGCTGAGACACAACCTCACCAGGCAAGTGTTGAGACAAAACATCACCAGACAAGTTTTGAGTCACAACATCACCAGGCAAGTGTTGAGACCTATCACCAGGAAAGTATTGAGACACAAAATCACCAGGCAAGTGTTTAGACACAACGTCACCAGGCACGCGTTGAGACACAACATCACCAGGCAAGTGTTTAGACACAACATCACCAGGCACGCGTTGAGACAAATCACCAGGCAAGTGTTGAGATATATCATCAGGCAAATGTTGAGACACAACATCACCAGGCAAGTGTTGAGACACATCACCAGACAAGTGTTGAGACACAACCTCACCAGGCAAGTGCTGAGACATATCACCAGTAAAGTATTGAGACACAATATCACCAGGCAAGTGTTTAAACACAACATCACCAGCCACGCGTTGAGACACAACATCACCAGGCAAGTGATGAGACACAACATCACCAGAAAGTGTTGAGACACAACATCACCAGGCAAGTGTTGATACAAATCACCAGGCAAGTGTTGAGATTTATCACTAGGCAAGTGTTGAGACACAACATCATCAGTCAAGTGTTCAGACACAATATCACCAGGCAAGTGTTGAGACACAACTTTACCAGGTAAGTGTTGAGACACAACATCACCAGGCAAGTGTTGAGAGACAACATCACCTTGCAAATGTTGAGACGCAATATCACCAGGCAAGTGTTGAGACACAACATCACTTGGCAAGTGTTGAGACGCAATATCACCAGGCAAGTGTTGAGAGAAAACATCACCTGGCAAGTGTTGAGACGCAATATACCTAGTCAAGAACTAGGACACAATATCACCAGGAAAGTGTTGACTCACATCACCAGGCAAGTGTTGAGACACAACATCACCAGGCAAGTGTTGAGACACAATATCACCAGGCAAGTGTTGAGACACAACATCTCCAGGCAAGTGTTGAGCCACAACATCACCAGGCAAGTGTTTAGACACAACATCACAAGGCAAGTGTTGAGACACAACCTCACCAGGCAAGTGTTGAGACACAACATCACCAGGCAAGTGTTGAGACAAAACATCACCAGGCAAGTGCAGAGCCACAACATCACCAGGCAAGTGTTGAGACACAACCTCAATAGGCAAGTGTTGAGACACAACATAACCAGGCAAGTGTTGAGCCAAACATTATCAGGCAAGTGTTGAGTCACAACATCACCAGGCAAGTGTTGAGACACAACATCACCAGGCAAGTGTTGAGACACATAACCAGGCAAGTGTTGAGACACAACATCACCAGGCAAGTGTTGAGACATATCACCAGGAAAGTATTGAGACACAACATCACCATGCAAGTATTTAGACACAACATCACCAGGCACGCGTTGAGACACAACATCACCAGGCCAGTGTTGAGACACAATATCACCAGGCAAGTGTTGAGACACAACATCACCACGCCAGTGTTGAGACAACATCACCATGCAAGTGTTGAGACACAACATCACCAGGCAAGTGTTGAGACACAACATCACCAGGCAAGTGTTGAGTCACAATATCACCAGGCAAGTGTTGAGACACAACATCGCCAGGCAAGTGTTGAGACACAACATCACCAGGCAAGTGTTGAGACACAACATCACCAGGCAAGTGTTGAGACACAACATCACCAGGCAAGTGTTGAGACACAACATCACCAGGCAAGTGTTGAGACACAACATCACCAGGCAAGTGTTGAGACACAACATCACCAGGCAAGTGTTGAGACACAACATCACCAGGCAAGTGTTGAGACACAACATCACCAGGCAAGTGTTGAGACACAACATCACCAGGCAAGTGTTGAGACACAACATCACTAGGCAAGTGTTGAGACACAACATCACCAGGCAAGTGTTGATACACAACACCACCAGGCAAGTGTTGAGACACAACATCGCCAGGCAAGTGTTGAGACACAACATCACCAAGCAAGTGTTGAGACAAAACATCACCAGGAAAAGTGATGAGACACATCACCAAGCAAGTGGTGAGACACATCACCAAGGAAGTGTTGAGACACAACATCTCCAGGCAAGTGTTGAGACACATCTCGAGGCAAGTGTTGAGACACAACATCACCAGGAATGTTTTGAGACAAAACATCACCAGGCAACTTTTGAGACACAACATCACCAGGCAAGTGTTGAGACACAACATCAGCAGGAAAGTGTTGAGACAACATCACCAGGCAAGTGTTGAGACACAACCTCACCAGGCAAGTGTTGAGACACAACATCACCAGGCAAGTGTTGAGACAAAGGTCACAAGGCAAGTGTTGAGACACAACATCACCATTCAAGTGTTGTGACACATCACCAGTAAGTATTGAGACACAACATCACCAGGCAAGTGTTTAGACACAACATCACCAGGGACGCGCTGAGACACAACATTACCAGGCAAGTGTTGAGACACAACCTCACCGGGCAAGTGTTGAGACACAACATCACCAGGCAAGTGTTGAGACAAAAAATAACCAGGCAAGTGTTGAGAAAAAACATCACAAGGCAAGTGCTGAGACACAACATCACCAGGCAAGTGTGGAGACACAACCTCACCAGGCAAGTGTTGAGTCACAACATCACCAGGCAAGTATTGAGACTTATCACCAGGAAAGTATTGAGACACAATATCACCAGTCAAGTGTTCAGACACAACATCACCAGGCACGCTTTGAGACACAACATCACCAGGCAAGTGTTTAGACACAACATCACCAGGCACGCGTTGAGACACAACATCACTAGGCAAGTGTTTAGACACAACATCACCAGGCACGCGTTGAGACACAACATCACCAGGCAAGTGTTGAGACACAACATCACCAGGCAAGTGTTGAGACACAACATCACCAGGCAAGTGTTGAGACAAATCACCAGGCAAGTATTGAGATATATCACCAGGCAAGTGTTGAGACACAACATCACCAGGCAAGTGTTGAGACACATCACCAGACAAGTGTTGAGACACAACATCACCAGGCAAGTGCTGAGACATATCACCAGCAAAGTATTGAGACACAATATCACCAGGCAAGTGTTTAGACACAACATCACCAGCCACGCGTTGAGACACAACATGACCAGGAAAGTGATGAGACACAACATCACCAGTCAAGTGTTCAGACACAACATCACCAGGCAAGTGTTGAGACACAACATTACCAGGCAAGTGTTGAGACACATCACCAGGCAAATGTTGAGACGCAATATCATCAGGCAAGTGTTGAGACACAACATCACTTGGCAAGTGTTGAGACGCAATATCACCATGCAAGTGTTGAGACACAACATCACCAGGCAAGTGTTTAGACACAACTTCAACAGGCAAGTGTTGAGACACAACATCACCAGGCAAGTGTTGAGACACAACCTCACCAGGCAAGTGTTGAGACACAACATCACCAGGCAAGTGTTGAGACAAAACATCACCAAGCAAGTGCTGAGTCACAACATCACCAGGCAAGTGTTGAGACACAACCTCACCAGGCAAGTGTTGAGACACAACATCACCAGGCAAGTGTTGAGACAAAACATCACCAGGCCAGTGTTGAGACACAACATCACCAGGCAAGTGTTGAGACACAACATCACCAGGCCAGTGTTGAGACACAACATCACCATGCAAGTGTTGAGACACAACATCACCAGGCAAGTGTTGAGACACAACCTCACCAGGCATGTGTTGAGACACAACATCACCAGGCAAGTGTTGAGACAAAACATCACCAGGCAAGTGCTTAGTCACAACATCACCAGGCAAGTGTTGAGACACAACCTCACGTGGCAAGTGTTGAGACACAACATCACCAGGCATATGTTGAGACAAAACATCACCAGGCAAGTGTTGAGTCACAATATCACCAGGCAAGTGTTGAGACACAACATCACCAGGCAAGTGTTGAGACATATCACCAGGAAAGTATTGAGACACAACATCACCATGCAAGTGTTTAGACACAACATCACCAGGCAAGCGTTGAGACACAACATCACCAGGCCAGTGTTGAGACACAACATCACCAGGCAAGTGGTGAGACACACCATCACCAGGCAAGTGTTGAGACAAATCACCAGGCAAGTGTTGAGACATATCACCTGGCAAGTGTTGAGACGCAATATCACCAGGCAAGTGTTGAGACACAACATCACTTGGCAAGTGTTGAGACGCAATATCACCAGGCAAGTGTTGAGAGACAACATCACCTGGCAAGTGTTGAGACGCAATATCACCAGGCAAGTGTTGAGACACAGCATCACTCGACAAGTGTTGAGACGCAATATCACAAGGCAAGTGTTGAGAGACAACATCACCTTGCAAGTGTTGAGACCCAATATCACCAGGCAAGTGTTGAGACACAACATCACCAGGTACGCGTTGAGACACAACATCCCTAGTCAAGAACAAGGACACAAAATCACCAGGAAAGTGTTGAGTCACATCACCAGGCAAGTGTTGAAACACAACATCACCAGGCAAGTTTTGAGACACAACATCACCAGGCAAGTGTTGAGTCACAACATCACCAGGCAAGTGTTGAGACACAACCTCGCCAGGCAAGGTTTGAGACACAACATCACCAGGAAAGTGTTGAGACAAAACATCACCAGGCAAGTGCTGAGTCACAACATCACCAGGCAAGTGTTGAGACACAACCTCACCAGGCAAGTGTTGAGACACAACATCACCAGGCAAGTGTTGAGACAAAACATCACCAGGCAAGTGTTGAATCACAACATCACCAGGCAAGTGTTCAGACACAACATCACCAGGCAAGTGTTGAGACACATAACCAGGCAAGTGTTGAGACACATCACCAGGCAAGTGTTGAGACATATCACCAGGAAAGTATTGAGACACAACATCACCAGGCACGCGTTGAGACACAACATCACCAGGCCAGTGTTGGGACACAACATCACCATGCAAGTGTTGAGACACAACATCACCAGGCAAGTGTTGACACACAACCTCACCAGGCAAGTGTTGAGACACAACATCACCAGGCAAGTGTTTAGACACAACCTCACCAGGCAAGTGTTGAGACACAACATCACCAGGCAAGTGCTGAGTCACAACATCACCAGGCAAGTGTTGAGACACAACCTCACCAAGCAAGTGTTGAGACACAACATCACCAGGCAAATGTTGAGACAAAACATCACCAGGCAAGTGTTTAGACACAACATCACCAGGCAAGCGTTGAGACACAACATCACCATGCAAGTGTTTAGACACAACATCACCAGGCAAGCGTTGATACACAACATCACCAGGCCAGTGTTGAGACACAACATCACCAGGCAAGTGGTGAGACACACCATCACCAGGCAAGTGTTGAGAGAAATCACCAGGCAAGTGTTGAGACATATCACCTGGCAAGTGTTGAGACGCAATATCACCAGGCAAGTGTTGAGACACAACATCACTTGGCAAGTGTTGAAACGCAATATCACCAGGCAAGTGTTGAGAGACAACATCACCTGGCAAGTGTTGAGACGCAATATCACCAGGCAAGTGTTGAAACACAACATCACCAGGCAAGTGTTTAGACACAACATCACCAGGCAAGTGTTGAAACACAACATCACCAGGCAAGTGTTGAGACACAACCTCACCAGGCAAGGTTTGAGACACAACATCACCAGGCAAATGTTGTTGAGACAAAACATCAAAAGGCAAGTGCTGAGTCACAATATCACCAGGCAAGTGTTGAGACACAACCTCACCAGGCAAGTGTTGAGACACAACATCACCAGGCAACAGTTGAGACACAACATCTCCAGGCAAGTGTTGAGACACAACATCACCATGCAAGTGTTTAGACACAACATCACCAGGCAAGTGTTGAGACACAACTTCCCCAGGCCAGTGTTGAGACACAACATCACCATGCAAGTGTTGAGACACAACACCACCAGGCAAGTGTTGAGACACAACCTCACCAGGGAAGTGTTGAGACACAACATCACCAGGCAAGTGTTGAGACAAAACATCACCAGGCAAGTGCTGAGTCACAACATCACCAGGCAAGTGTTGAGACATATCACCAGACAATTGTTGAGACACAGCATCACTAGGCAAGTGTTGAGACACAACATCACAAGGCAAGTGTTGAAACACAACATCACCAGTCAAGTGCTGAGACACAATATCACCAGGCAAGTGTTGATACACAACATCCCCAGTCAAGTGTTGAGGCACAATATCACCAGGCAAGTGTTGAGGCACAACATCACCAGGCAAGTGTTGACACACAACATCACCAGTCAAGTGTTGAGACACAATATCACAAGGCAAGTGTTGAGACTCAACATCACCAGGTACGTGTTGAGACACAACTTCCCCAGGCCAGTGTTGAGACACAACATCACCAGGCAAGTGTTGAGACAAATCACCAGACAAGTGTTGAGACATTTCACCAGGCAAGTGTTGAGAGACAACATCACCAGGCAAGTGTTGAGACACAACCTGACCAGGCAAGTGTTGAAACAAAACATCACCAGGCAAGTGCTGAGTCACAACTTCACCAGGCAAGTGCTGAGACATAACATCACCAGGCAAGTGTTGAGACAAATCACCAGAAAAGTGTTGAGACATTTCACCAGACAATTCTTGAGACACAACATCACTAGGCAAGTGTTGAGACACAACATCACAAAGCAAGTTTTGAGACACAACATCACTAGGCAAGTGTTGAGACACAATATCACCAGGCAAGTGTTGAGGCACAACATCACCAGGCAAGTGTTGAGACACAACATCACTAGTCAAGCGTTGAGACACAATATCACAAGGCAAGTGTTGAGACACAACATCACCAGGCAAGTGTTGAGACACAACATCACCAGTCAAGTTTTGAGACACAATGTCACCAGGCAAGTGTTGAGACACATCATCACCAGGCAAGTGTTGGGACATTAAATCACCAGGCAAGTGTTGAGACACAATATCACCAAGCAAGTGTTGAGACACAACATTACCAGGCAAGTGTTGAGACACAACATCACCAGGAAAGTTTTGAGAGACAACATCACCTGGCAAGTGTTGAGACGCAATATCACCAGGCAAGTGTTGAGACACAGCATCACTTGACAAGTGTTGAGACGCAATATCACAAGGCAAGTGTTGAGAGACAACATCACCTTGCAAGTGTTGAGACCCAATATCACCAGGCAAGTGTTGAGACACAACATCACCAGGCACGCGTTGAGGCACAACATCCCTAGTCAAGAACAAGGACACAAAATCACCAGGAAAGTGTTGAGTCACATCACCAGGCAAGTGTTGAAACACAACATCACCAGGCAAGTTTTGAGACACAACATCACCAGGCAAGTGTTGAGTCACAACATCACCAGGCAAATGTTGAGACACAACCTCGCCAGGCAAGGTTTGAGACACAACATCACCAGGCAAGTGTTGAGACAAAACATCACCAGGCAAGTGCTGAGTCACAACATCACCAAGCAAGTGTTGAGACACAACCTCACCAGGCAAGTGTTGAGACACAACATCACCAGGCAAGTGTTGAGACAAAACATCACCAGGCAAGTGTTGAATCACAACATCACCAGGCAAGTGTTCAGACACAACATCACCAGGCAAGTGTTGAGACACATAACCAGGCAAGTGTTGAGACACATCACCAGGCAAGTGTTGAGACATATCACCAGGAAAGTATTGAGACACAACATCACCAGGCACGCGTTGAGACACAACATCACCAGGCCAGTGTTGGGACACAACATCACCATGCAAGTGTTGAGACACAACCTCACCAGGCAAGTGTTGAGACACAACATCACCAGGCCAGTGTTGGGACACAACATCACCATGCAAGTGTTGAGACACAACCTCACAAGGCAAGTGTTGAGACACAACCTCACCAGGCAAGTGTTGAGACACAACATCACCAGGCACGCGTTGAGACACAACATCACCAGGCCAGTGTTGGGACACAACATCACCATGCAACTGCTGAGTCACAACATCACCAGGCAAGTGTTGAGACACAACCTCACCAAGCAAGTGTTGAGACACAACATCACCAGGCAAATGTTGAGACAAAACATCACCAGGCAAGTGTTGAGTCACAACATCACCAGGCAAGTGTTGAGACACAACATCACCAGGCAAGTATTGAGACACATAACCAGGCAAGTGTTGAGACACAACATCACCAGGCAAGTGTTGAGACATTTCACCAGGAAAGTATTGAGACACATCATCACCATGCAAGTGTTTAGACACAACATCATCAGGCACGCGTTGAGACACAACATCACCAGGCCAGTGTTGAGACACATCACCAGGCAAGTGGTGAGACACAACATCCAAAGGCAAGTGTTGAGACAAATCACCAGGCAAGTGTTGAGACATATCACCAGGCAAGTGTTGCGACACAACATCACCAGGCAAGTGTTTAGACACAACACCATCAGGCAAGTGTTGCGACACAACATCACCAGGCAAGTGTTTAGACACAACACCATCAGGCAAGTGTGGAGACACAACATCACCAGGCAAGTGTTGAGACACAACCTCACCAGGCAAGTGTTGAGACACAACATCCCCAGGCAAGTGTTGAGACAAAACATCACCAGGCAAGTGCTGAGTCACAACATCACCAGGCAAGTGTTGAGACAACCTCACCAGGCAAGTGTTGAGACACAACATCACCAGACAAGTGTTGAGACAAAACATCACCAGGCAAGTGTTGAGTCACAACATCACCAGGCAAGTGTTGAGACACATAACCAGGTAAGTGTTGAGACACAAATTCACCAGGGAAGTGTTGAGACATATCACAAGGAAAGTGTTGAGATATAACATCACCAATCACACGTTGAGACACAACATCACCAGGCCAGAGTTGAGACACAACATCACCATGCAAGTGTTGAGACACAACCTAACCAGGCAAGTGTTGAGACACAACATCACCAGGCAAGTATTGAGACAAAACATCACCAGGCAAGTGCTGAGTCACAACATCACCAGGCAAGCGTTGAGACCCAACCTCACGAGGCAAGTGTTGAGACACAACATCACTAGCCAAATGTTGAGACACAACATCACCAGGCAAGTATTGAGACAAAACATCACCAGGCAAGTGCTGAGTCACAACATCACCAGGCAAGCGTTGAGACCCAACCTCACCAGGCAAGTGTTGAGACACAACATCACTAGGCAAATGTTGAGACAAAACATCACCAGGCATGTGTTGAGTCACAACATCACCAGGCAAGTGTTGAGCCACAACATCACCAGGCAAGTGTTGAGATATATCACCAGGAAAGTATTGAGACACAACCTCACCAGGCAAGTGTTGAGACACAACATCACGAGGCAAGTGTTCAGACAAAACATCGCCAGGCAAGTGCTCAGTCACAACATCACCAGGCAAGTGTTGAGACACAACCTCACCAGGCAAGTGTTGAGACACAACATCACCAGACATGTGTTGAGACGAAACATCACCAGGTAAGTGTTGAGTCACAACATAACCCGGCAAGTGTTGAGACACAACATCACCAGGCAAGTGTTGAGACCCATAACCAGGCAAATGTTGAGACACAACATCACCAGGCAAGAGTTGATACATATCACCAGGAAAGTATTGAGACCCAACATCACCAGGCAAGTGTTTAGACACAACATCACCAGGCACGCGTTGAGACACAACATCACCAGGCCAGTGTTGAGACACAACATCACCAGGCAAGTGTTGAGACACAACATCACCAGGCCAGTGTTGAGGCACAACATCACCAAGCAAGTGTTGAGACACAACATCAGCAGGCAAGTGTTGAGACACAACATCACCAGGCAAGTGTTGAGACAAAACATCACCAGGCAAGTGCTGAGTCACAACATCATCAGGCAAGTGTTGAGACTAAACATCACCAGGCAAGTGTTGAGTCACAACATCACCAGGCAAGTGTTGAGCCACAACATCACCAGGCAAGTGTTGAGATACAACATCACCACGCAAGTGTTGAGACACATAAACAGGCAAGTGTTGAGACACAACATCACCAGGCAAATGTTTAGCCACAAAAAAACCATACCCCCGGCCGGGATAGAACCCGCGGTCAGAGAGTCTCAAAACTCCAGCCCGTCGCGTTAGCCACTAGACCAGCTAGCCACAATAAGATTCATCCAACTAGGTATATTTCTACACCATAGGAAAGTTAGCACAGGCACCTCTGTGACCACAAATGCAAGTTTTTACAGACGAATCTCCAGCTAGCGTGGCCGTGACGAACTCTAGCTCAAGTCCCTTCACTGCCGTCAACATGACTTAAGAAATCGTAATGACACGATTGCAAATAAACCATACCCCCGGACGGGATTGAACCCGCGGTCACAGAGTCTCAAAACTCCAGCCCGTCGCGTTAGCCACTAGACCAGCTAGCCACAATAAGATTCATCCAACTAGGTATATTTCTACACCATAGGAAAGTTAGCACAGGCACCTCTGTGACGGGCTGGAGTTTTGAGACTCTATGACCGCGGGTTCAATCCCGGCCGGGGGTATGGTTTATTTGCAATCGTGTCATTACGATTTCTTAAGTCATGTTGACTCGTTTAGCCACAACATCACCAGGCCAGTTTTGAGACACAACATCACCAGGCAAGTGGTGAGACAAATCACCAGGCAAATGTTGAGACATATCACCAGGCAAATGTTGAGACACAATATCACCAGGCAAGTGTTGAGACACAACATCTCCAGGCTAGTGTTGAGACACAACATCACCAGGCAAGTGGTGAGACACACCATCACCAGGCAAGTGTTGAGACAAATCACCAGGCAAGTGTTTTAGATATATCACCAGGCAAGTGTTGAGACACATCATCACCTGGCAAGTGTTGCGACACAACATCACCAGGCAAGTGTTTAGAAACAACATCAACTGGCAAGTTTTGAGACACAACATCACCAGGCAAGTGTTGAGACACAACCTCACCAGGCAAGTGTTGAGACACAACATCACCAGGCAAGTGTTGAGACAAAACATCACCAGGGAAGTGCTGAGTCACAACATCACCAGGCAAGTGTTGAGACAACCTCACCAGGCAAGTGTTGAGACACAACATCACCAGGCAAGTGTTGAGACAAAACATCACCAGGCAAGTGTTGAGTCACAACATCACCAGGCAAGTGTTGAGACACAACATCACCAGGCAAGTGTTGAGACACAACATCACCAGGCAAGTGTTGAGACATATCACCAGGAAAGTATTGAGACACAACATCACCATGCAAGTATTTAGACACAACATCACCAGGCACGCGTTGAGACACAACATCACCAGGCCAGTGTTGAGACACATCACCAGGCAAGTGTTGAGACTCAACATCACCAGGCCAGTGTTGAGACAACATCACCATGCAAGTGTTGAGACACAACATCACCAGACAAGTGTTTGAGACACAACCTCACCAGGCAAGTGTTGAGACACAACATCACCAGGTAAGTGTTTAGACAAAACATCACTAGGCAAGTGCTGAGTCACAACATCACCAGGCAAGTGTTGAGACACAACCTCAACAGGCAAGTGTTGAGAGAAAACATCACCAGGCAAATGTTGAGACAAAACATCACCAGGCATTTGGTGAGTCACAACATCACCAGGCAAGTGTTGAGACACAACATCACCAGACAAGTGTTTAGACACAACATCAACAGGCAAGTGTTGAGACACGTCATCACCAGGCAAGTGTTGAGACACAACATCACGATGCAAGTGTTCAGACAAAACATCGCCAGGCAAGTGCTGAGTCACAACATCACCAGGCAAGTGCTGAGACACAACCTCACCAGGCAAGTGTTGAGACACAACATCACCAGGCAAGTGTTGAGACACATAACCAGGCAAGTGTTGAGACACAACATCACCAGGCAAGTGTTGAGACATATCTCCAGGAAAGTATTGAGACACAACATCACCATGCAAGTGTTTAGACACAACATCACCAGGCCAGTGTTGAGACACAACATCACCAGGCAAGTGTTGAGACACAACATCACCAGGCAAGTGTTGAGACACAACCTCACCGGGCAAGTGTTGAGACACAACATCACCAGGCAAGTGTTGAGACAAAAAATAACCAGGCAAGTGTTGAGAAAAAACATCACAAGGCAAGTGCTGAGACACAACATCACCAGGCAAGTGTGGAGACACAACCTCACCAGGCAAGTGTTGAGTCACAACATCACCAGGCAAGTATTGAGACTTATCACCAGGAAAGTATTGAGACACAATATCACCAGTCAAGTGTTCAGACACAACATCACCAGGCACGCTTTGAGACACAACATCACCAGGCAAGTGTTTAGACACAACATCACCAGGCACGCGTTGAGACACAACATCACTAGGCAAGTGTTTAGACACAACATCACCAGGCACGCGTTGAGACACAACATCACCAGGCAAGTGTTGAGACACAACATCACCAGGCAAGTGTTGAGACACAACATCACCAGGCAAGTGTTGAGACAAATCACCAGGCAAGTATTGAGATATATCACCAGGCAAGTGTTGAGACACAACATCACCAGGCAAGTGTTGAGACACATCACCAGACAAGTGTTGAGACACAACATCACCAGGCAAGTGCTGAGACATATCACCAGCAAAGTATTGAGACACAATATCACCAGGCAAGTGTTTAGACACAACATCACCAGCCACGCGTTGAGACACAACATGACCAGGAAAGTGATGAGACACAACATCACCAGTCAAGTGTTCAGACACAACATCACCAGGCAAGTGTTGAGACACAACATTACCAGGCAAGTGTTGAGACACATCACCAGGCAAATGTTGAGACGCAATATCATCAGGCAAGTGTTGAGACACAACATCACTTGGCAAGTGTTGAGACGCAATATCACCATGCAAGTGTTGAGACACAACATCACCAGGCAAGTGTTTAGACACAACTTCAACAGGCAAGTGTTGAGACACAACATCACCAGGCAAGTGTTGAGACACAACCTCACCAGGCAAGTGTTGAGACACAACATCACCAGGCAAGTGTTGAGACAAAACATCACCAAGCAAGTGCTGAGTCACAACATCACCAGGCAAGTGTTGAGACACAACCTCACCAGGCAAGTGTTGAGACACAACATCACCAGGCAAGTGTTGAGACAAAACATCACCAGGCCAGTGTTGAGCCACAACATCACCAGGCAAGTGTTGAGACACAACATCACCAGGCCAGTGTTGAGACAACATCACCATGCAAGTGTTGAGACACAACATCACCACAGTGTTGAGACACACCTCACCAGGCATGTGTTGAGACACAACATCACCAGGCAAGTGTTGAGACAAAACATCACCAGGCAAGTGCTTAGTCACAACATCACCAGGCAAGTGTTGAGACACAACATCACCAGTCAAGTGTTGAGACACAATATCACAGGCAGGACAAAACATCACCAGGCAAGTGTTGAGACACACAACATCACCAGTGTTGAGCAGGAAAGTATTGAGACACAACATCACCATGCAAGTGTTTAGACACAACATCACCAGGCAAGCGTTGAGACACAACATCACCAGGCCAGTGTTGAGACACAACATCACCAGGCAAGTGGTGAGACACACCATCACCAGGCAAGTGTTGAGACAAATCACCAGGCAAGTGTTGAGACATATCACCTGGCAAGTGTTGAGACGCAATATCACCAGGCAAGTGTTGAGACACAACATCACTTGGCAAGTGTTGAGACGCAATATCACCAGGCAAGAGACAACATCACCTGGCAAGTGTTGAGACGCAATATCACCAGGCAAGTGTTGAGACACAGCATCACTTGACAAGTGTTGAGACGCAATATCACAAGGCAAGTGTTGAGAGACAACATCACCTTGCAAGTGTTGAGACCCAATATCACCAGGCAAGTGTTGAGACACAACATCACCAGGTACGCGTTGAGACACAACATCCCTAGTCAAGAACAAGGACACAAAATCACCAGGAAAGTGTTGAGTCACATCACCAGGCAAGTGTTGAAACACAACATCACCAGGCAAGTTTTGAGACACAACATCACCAGGCAAGTGTTGAGTCACAACATCACCAGGCAAGTGTTGAGACACAACCTCGCCAGGCAAGGTTTGAGACACAACATCACCAGGAAAGTGTTGAGACAAAACATCACCAGGCAAGTGCTGAGTCACAACATCACCAGGCAAGTGTTGAGACACAACCTCACCAGGCAAGTGTTGAGACACAACATCACCAGGCAAGTGTTGAGACAAAACATCACCAGGCAAGTGTTGAATCACAACATCACCAGGCAAGTGTTCAGACACAACATCACCAGGCAAGTGTTGAGACACATAACCAGGCAAGTGTTGAGACACATCACCAGGCAAGTGTTGAGACATATCACCAGGAAAGTATTGAGACACAACATCACCAGGCACGCGTTGAGACACAACATCACCAGGCCAGTGTTGGGACACAACATCACCATGCAAGTGTTGAGACACAACATCACCAGGCAAGTGTTGACACACAACGTCACCAGGCAAGTGTTGAGACACAACATCACCAGGCAAGTGTTTAGACACAACCTCACCAGGCAAGTGTTGAGACACAACATCACCAGGCAAGTGCTGAGTCACAACATCACCAGGCAAGTGTTGAGACACAACCTCACCAAGCAAGTGTTGAGACACAACATCACCAGGCAAATGTTGAGACAAAACATCACCAGGCAAGTGTTTAGACACAACATCACCAGGCAAGCGTTGAGACACAACATCACCATGCAAGTGTTTAGACACAACATCACCAGGCAAGCGTTGATACACAACATCACCAGGCCAGTGTTGAGACACAACATCACCAGGCAAGTGGTGAGACACACCATCACCAGGCAAGTGTTGAGAGAAATCACCAGGCAAGTGTTGAGACATATCACCTGGCAAGTGTTGAGACGCAATATCACCAGGCAAGTGTTGAGACACAACATCACTTGGCAAGTGTTGAAACGCAATATCACCAGGCAAGTGTTGAGAGACAACATCACCTGGCAAGTGTTGAGACGCAATATCACCAGGCAAGTGTTGAAACACAACATCACCAGGCAAGTGTTTAGACACAACATCACCAGGCAAGTGTTGAAACACAACATCACCAGGCAAGTGTTGAGACACAACCTCACCAGGCAAGGTTTGAGACACAACATCACCAGGCAAATGTTGTTGAGACAAAACATCAAAAGGCAAGTGCTGAGTCACAATATCACCAGGCAAGTGTTGAGACACAACCTCACCAGGCATGTGTTGAGACACAACATCACCAGGCAACAGTTGAGACAAAACATCACCAGGCAAGTGTTGAGACATATAACCATACAAGAGTTGAGACAAAACATCACCAGGCAAGTGTTGAGACACAACTTCCCCAGGCCAGTGTTGAGACACAACATCACCATGCAAGTGTTGAGACACAACACCACCAGGCAAGTGTTGAGACACAACCTCACCAGGGAAGTGTTGAGACACAACATCACCAGGCAAGTGTTGAGACAAAACATCACCAGGCAAGTGCTGAGTCACAACATCACCACGCAAGTGTTGAGACATATCACCAGACAATTGTTGAGACACAGCATCACTAGGCAAGTGTTGAGACACAACATCACAAGGCAAGTGTTGAAACACAACATCACCAGTCAAGTGCTGAGACACAGTATCACCAGGCAAGTGTTGATACACAACATCCCCAGTCAAGTGTTGAGGCACAATATCACCAGGCAAGTGTTGAGGCACAACATCACCAGGCAAGTGTTGACACACAACATCACCAGTCAAGTGTTGAGACACAATATCACAAGGCAAGTGTTGAGACTCAACATCACCAGGTACGTGTTGAGACACAACTTCCCCAGGCCAGTGTTGAGACACAACATCACCAGGCAAGTGTTGAGACAAATCACCAGACAAGTGTTGAGACATTTCACCAGGCAAGTGTTGAGAGACAACATCACCAGGCAAGTGTTGAGACACAACCTGACCAGGCAAGTGTTGAAACAAAACATCACCAGGCAAGTGCTGAGTCACAACTTCACCAGGCAAGTGCTGAGACATAACATCACCAGGCAAGTGTTGAGACAAATCACCAGAAAAGTGTTGAGATATTTCACCAGACAATTCTTGAGTCACAACATCACTAGGCAAGTGTTGAGACACAACATCACAAAGCAAGTTTTGAGACACAACATCACTAGGCAAGTGTTGAGACACAATATCACCAGGCAAGTGTTGAGGCACAACATCACCAGGCAAGTGTTGAGACACAACATCACCAGTCAAGCGTTGAGACACAATATCACAAGGCAAGTGTTGAGACACAACATCACCAGGCAAGTGTTGAGACACAACATCACCAGTCAAGTTTTGAGACACAATGTCACCAGGCAAGTGTTGAGACACATCATCACCAGGCAAGTGTTGGGACATTAAATCACCAGGCAAGTGTTGAGACATAATATCACCAAGCAAGTGTTGAGACACAACATTACCAGGCAAGTGTTGAGACACAACATCACCAGGAAAGTGTTGAGAGACAACATCACCTGGCAAGTGTTGAGACGCAATATCACCAGGCAAGTGTTGAGACACAGCATCACTTGACAAGTGTTGAGACGCAATATCACCAGGCAAGTGTTGAGAGACAACATCACCTTACAAGTGTTGAGACCCAATATCACCAGGCAAGTGTTGAGACACAACATCACCAGGCACGCGTTGAGGCACAACATCCCTAGTCAAGAACAAGGACACAAAATCACCAGGAAAGTGTTGAGTCACATCACCAGGCAAGTGTTGAAACACAACATCACCAGGCAAGTTTTGAGACACAACATCACCAGGCAAGTGTTGAGTCACAACATCACCAGGCAAATGTTGAGACACAACCTCGCCAGGCAAGGTTTGAGACACAACATCACCAGGCAAGTGTTGAGACAAAACATCACCAGGCAAGTGCTGAGTCACAACATCACCAGGCAAGTGTTGAGACACAACCTCACCAGGCAAGTGTTGAGACACAACATCACCAGGCAAGTGTTGAGACAAAACATCACCAGGCAAGTGTTGAATCACAACATCACCAGGCAAGTGTTCAGACACAACATCACCAGGCAAGTGTTGAGACACATAACCAGGCAAGTGTTGAGACACATCACCAGGCAAGTGTTGAGACATATCACCAGGAAAGTATTGAGACACAACATCACCAGGCACGCGTTGAGACACAACATCACCAGGCCAGTGTTGGGACACAACATCACCATGCAAGTGTTGAGACACAACCTCACCAGGCAAGTGTTGAGACACACCATCACCAGGCCAGTGTTGGGACACAACATCATCAGGCACGCGTTGAGACACAACATCACCAGGCCAGTGTTGGGACACAACATCACCATGCAAGTGCTGAGTCACAACATCACCAGGCAAGTGTTGAGACACAACCTCACCAAGCAAGTGTTGAGACACAACATCACCAGGCAAATGTTGAGACAAAACATCACCAGGCAAGTGTTGAGTCACAACATCACCAGGCAAGTGTTGAGACACAACATCACCAGGCAAGTATTGAGACACATAACCAGGCAAGTGTTGAGACACAACATCACCAGGCAAGTGTTGAGACATTTCACCAGGAAAGTATTGAGACACATCATCACCATGCAAGTGTTTAGACACAACATCATCAGGCACGCGTTGAGACACAACATCACCAGGCCAGTGTTGAGACACATCACCAGGCAAGTGGTGAGACACAACATCCAAAGGCAAGTGTTGAGACAAATCACCAGGCAAGTGTTGAGACATATCACCAGGCAAGTGTTGCGACACAACATCACCAGGCAAGTGTTTAGACACAACACCATCAGGCAAGTGTTGCGACACAACATCACCAGGCAAGTGTTTAGACACAACACCATCAGGCAAGTGTGGAGACACAACATCACCAGGCAAGTGTTGAGACACAACCTCACCAGGCAAGTGTTGAGACACAACATCCCCAGGCAAGTGTTGAGACAAAACATCACCAGGCAAGTGCTGAGTCACAACATCACCAGGCAAGTGTTGAGACAACCTCACCAGGCAAGTGTTGAGACACAACATCACCAGGCAAGTGTTGAGACAAAACATCACCAGGCAAGTGTTGAGTCACAACATCACCAGGCAAGTGTTGAGACACATAACCAGGTAAGTGTTGAGACACAAATTCACCAGGGAAGTGTTGAGACATATCACAAGGAAAGTGTTGAGACATAATATCACCAATCACACGTTGAGACACAACATCACCAGGCCAGAGTTGAGACACAACATCACCATGCAAGTGTTGAGACACAACCTAACCAGGCAAGTGTTGAGACACAACATCACCAGGCAAGTATTGAGACAAAACATCACCAGGCAAGTGCTGAGTCACAACATCACCAGGCAAGCGTTGAGACCCAACCTCACGAGGCAAGTGTTGAGACACAACATCACTAGCCAAATGTTGAGACAAAACATCACCAGGCATGTGTTGAGTCACAACATCACCAGGCAAGTGTTGAGACACAACATCACCAGACAAGTGTTTGAGACACAACCTAACCAGGCAAGTGTTGAGACACAACATCACCAGGCAAGTATTGAGACAAAACATCACCAGGCAAGTGCTGAGTCACAACATCACCAGGCAAGCGTTGAGACCCAACCTCACCAGGCAAGTGTTGAGACACAACATCACTAGGCAAATGTTGAGACAAAACATCACCAGGCATGTGTTGAGTCACAACATCACCAGGCAAGTGTTGAGCCACAACATCACCAGGCAAGTGTTGAGATATATCACCAGGAAAGTATTGAGACACAACCTCACCAGGCAAGTGTTGAGACACAACATCACGAGGCAAGTGTTCAGACAAAACATCGCCAGGCAAGTGCTCAGTCACAACATCACCAGGCAAGTGTTGAGACACAACCTCACCAGGCAAGTGTTGAGACACAACATCACCAGACATGTGTTGAGACGAAACATCACCAGGTAAGTGTTGAGTCACAACATAACCCGGCAAGTGTTGAGACACAACATCACCAGGCAAGTGTTGAGACCCATAACCAGGCAAATGTTGAGACACAACATCACCAGGCAAGAGTTGATACATATCACCAGGAAAGTATTGAGACCCAACATCACCAGGCAAGTGTTTAGACACAACATCACCAGGCCAGTGTTGAGACACAACATCACCAGGCAAGTGTTGAGACACAACATCACCAGGCCAGTGTTGAGGCACAACATCACCAAGCAAGTGTTGAGACACAACATCAGCAGGCAAGTGTTGAGACACAACATCACCAGGCAAGTGTTGAGACAAAACATCACCAGGCAAGTGCTGAGTCACAACATCATCAGGCAAGTGTTGAGACTAAACATCACCAGGCAAGTGTTGAGTCACAACATCACCAGGCAAGTGTTGAGCCACAACATCACCAGGCAAGTGTTGAGATACAACATCACCACGCAAGTGTTGAGACACATAAACAGGCAAGTGTTGAGACACAACATCACCAGGCAAATGTTTAGCCACAAAAAAACCATACCCAAAAAAACTCCAGCCCGTCGCGTTAGCCACTAGACCAGCTAGCCACAATAAGATTCATCCAACTAGGTATATTTCTACACCATAGGAAGGTTAGCACAGGCACCACTGTGACCACAAATGCAAGTTTTTACAGACGAATCTCCAGCTAGCGTGGCCGTGACGAACTCTAGCTCAAGTCCCTTCACTGCCGTCAACATGACTTAAGAAATCGTAATGACACGATTGCAAATAAACCATACCCCCGGACGGGATTGAACCCGCGGTCATAGAGTCTCAAAACTCCAGCCCGTCGCGTTAGCCACTAGACCAGCTAGCCACAATAAGATTCATCCAACTAGGTATATTTCTACACCATAGGAAAGTTAGCACAGGCACCTCTGTGACGGGCTGGAGTTTTGAGACTCTATGACCGCGGGTTCAATCCCGTCCGGGGGTATGGTTTATTTGCAATCGTGTCATTACGATTTCTTAAGTCATGTTGACTCGTTTAGCCACAACATCACCAGGCCAGTTTTGAGACACAACATCACCAGGCAAGTGTTGAGACAAATCACCAGGCAAGTGTTTTAGATATATCACCAGGCAAGTGTTGAGACACATCATCACCTGGCAAGTGTTGCGACAAAACATCACCAGGCAAGTGTTTAGAAACAACATCAACTGGCAAGTGTTGAGACACAACCTCACCAGGCAAGTGTTGAGACACAACCTCACCAGGCAAGTGTTGAGACACAACATCACCAGGCAAGTGTTGAGACAAAACATCACCAGGGAAGTGCTGAGTCACATCACCAGGCAAGTGTTGAGACAACCTCACCAGGCAAGCGTTGAGACACAACATCACCAGGCAAGTGTTGAGACAAAACATCACCAGGCAAGTGTTGAGTCACAACATCACCAGGCAAGTGTTGAGACACAACATCACCAGGCAAGTGTTGAGACACAACATCACCAGGCAAGTGTTGAGACATATCACCAGGAAAGTATTGAGACACAACATCACCATGCAAGTATTTAGACACAACATCACCAGGCACGCGTTGAGACACAACATCACCAGGCCAGTGTTGAGACACATCACCAGGCAAGTGTTGAGACTCAACATCACCAGGCCAGTGTTGAGACAACATCACCATGCAAGTGTTGAGACACAACATCACCAGACAAGTGTTTGAGACACAACCTCACCAGGCAAGTGTTGAGACACAACATCACCAGGTAAGTGTTTAGACAAAACATCACTAGGCAAGTGCTGAGTCACAACATCACCAGGCAAGTGTTGAGACACAACCTCAACAGGCAAGTGTTGAGAGAAAACATCACCAGGCAAATGTTGAGACAAAACATCACCAGGCATGTGGTGAGTCACAACATCACCAGGCAAGTGTTGAGACACAACATCACCAGACAAGTGTTTAGACACAACATCAACAGGCAAGTGTTGAGACACGTCATCACCAGGCAAGTGTTGAGACACAACATCACGATGCAAGTGTTCAGACAAAACATCGCCAGGCAAGTGCTGAGTCACAACATCACCAGGCAAGTGCTGAGACACAACCTCACCAGGCAAGTGTTGAGACACAACATCACCAGGCAAGTGTTGAGACACATAACCAGGCAAGTGTTGAGACACAACATCACCAGGCAAGTGTTGAGACATATCTCCAGGAAAGTATTGAGACACAACATCACCATGCAAGTGTTTAGACACAACATCACCAGGCACGCGTTGAGACACAACATCACCAGGCCAGTGTTGAGACACAACATCACCAGGCAAGTGTTGAGACACAACATCACCAGGCCAGTGTTGAGACACAACATCACCATGCAAGTGTTGAGACACAACATCTCCAGGCAAGTGTTGATACAAAACGTCACCAGGCAAGTGCTGAGTCACAACATCACCAGGCAAGTGTTGAGACACAACCTCACCAGGCAAGTGTTGAGACACAACATCACCAGGCAAATGTTGAGATAAAACATCACCAAGCAAATGTTGAGTCACAACATCACCAGGCAAGTGTTCAGACACAACATCACCAGGGAAGTGTTGAGACACAACATCACCAGGCAAGTGTTGAGACACAACATCACCAGGCATGTGTTGAGACACAACATCACCAGGTAAGCTTTGAGACACAACATCACCAGGCAAGTGTTGAGACACTACATCACCAGGCAAGTGTTGAGCCACAACATCACCAGGCATGTGTTGAGACACAACATCACCAGGCAAGTGTTGAGACACATAACCAGGCAAGTGTTGAGACACAACATCACCAGGCAAGTGTTGAGCCACAACATCAACAGGCCAGTGTTGAGACACAACATCTCCAGGAAAGTGGTGAGACACCCCATCACCAGGCAAGTGTTGAGACAAATCACCAGGCAAGTGTTGAGACATATCACCAGGCAAATGTTGAGACACAATATCACCAGGCAAGTGTTGAGACACAACATCACCAGGCTAGTGTTGAGACACAACATCACCAGGCAAGTGGTGAGACACACCATCACCAGGCAAGTGTTGAGACAAATCACCAGGCAAATGTTGAGACATATCACCAGGCAAGTGTTGAGTCACAACATCACCAGGCAAGTGTTGAGACACAACATCACCAGGCAAGTGTTGAGACACAACCTCACCAGGCAAGTGTTGAGACACAACATCACTAGGCAAGTGTTGAGACAAAACATCACCAGGCAAGTGCTGAGTCACAACATCACCAGGCAAGTGTTGAGACACAACATCACCAGGCAAATGTTGAGACACAACATCACCAGGCAAGTGTTGAGACAAAACATCACCAGGCAAGTGTTGAGTCACAACATCACCAGGCAAGTGTTTAGACACAATATCACCAGGCAAGTGTTGAAACACATCACCAGGCAAGTGTTGAGACACAACATCACCAGGCCAGTGTTGAGACACAACATCACCATGCAAGTGTTGAGACACAACATCTCCAGGCCAGTGTTGAGACACATCACCAGGCAAGTGTTGAGACACAACATCACCATACAAGTGTTGAGACACAACATCACCAGGCAAGTGTTTGAGACACAACCTCACCAGGCAAGTGTTGAGACACAACATCACCAGGCAAGAGTTGAGACAAAACATCACCAGGCAAGTGCTGAATCACAACATCACCAGGCAAGTGTTGAGACACAACCTCACCAGGCAAGTGTTGAGACAAAACATCACCAGGCAAGTGTTGAGACACAACATCACCAGGCAAGTGTTGAGACACATAACCAGGCAAGTGTTGAGACACAACATCACCAGGAAAGTGTTGAGACTTATCACCAGGAAAGGATTGAGACACAATGTCACCATGCAAGTGTTGAGACACAGCTTCACCAGTCAAGTGTTGAGACACAACATCACCAGTCAAGTGTTGAGACACAGCTTCACCAGTCAAGTGTTGAGACACAACATCACCAGTCAAGTGTTGAGACACAAGATCATCAGTCAAGTGTTGAGACACATCACCAGGCAAGTGTTGATGAAATTAATACACATGTGCAAAATCTGGGTATCTGTATTGTAGACGTTTCGCCGCCTAGTGGCTTTATCAATACAAATTCCAGGACACAACTTGAAGATAGTAGAACTATGTACGGAAGATGAGGTAATCAGTCCCTCAACCTAGGAGTAGGTGCGAAGAGCACCGTAGTCTTGGAGATTCTGAAGCAGAAGCAAGGTGCCTGACGCTTATATACTAACGTCAGGTGGAAATGGGTCGGGTAGCAGACGAGGGCATAGTCACTGGTAGGCGGGATTCCCCAGTGGAAGTAGGTCCTTCCCAAGGAGATGGGTTAGTTGTAGTAGTAGTTGTCGTAGTCGTGAAGGTTATGTACATGTCCTCAGAATCAAGATTCCATGATGTTGCAGTGTCTGACAAGTTGTCCAAGAATGGTATACAATACCGACAAGATGAAATTAAGACACATGTGCAACATCTGGGTATCTTTATTGTAGACGTTTCGCCATCCAGTGGCTTTATCAATACAAATTCCAGGACATAACTTGAAGATAGTAGAGCTATGT
Source organism: Cherax quadricarinatus (assembly GCF_038502225.1). Classification (NCBI taxonomy): domain Eukaryota; kingdom Metazoa; phylum Arthropoda; class Malacostraca; order Decapoda; family Parastacidae; genus Cherax; species Cherax quadricarinatus. The sequence goes on from NC_091317.1 coordinate 39,628,105, forward strand.
ACAGACACTATGTACAGACACTGCAACATTATGGAATCTTGATTCTGAGGACATGTACATAACCTTCAAGACTACGACAACTACTACTACAACTAACCCATCTCTTTGGGAAGGACCTACTTCCACTGGGGAATCCCGCCTACCAGTGACTATGCCCTCGTCTGCTACCCGTCCCATTTCCACCTGATGTTAGTATATAAGCGTGAGGCACCTTTCTTCTGCTTCAGAATCTCCAAGACTACGGTGCTCTTCGCACCTCCTCCAAGGCTGAGGGACTGATTACCTCATCTTCTGTACATAGTTCTACTATCTTCAAGTTATGTCCTGGAATTTGTATTGATAAAGCCACTGGATGGCGAAACGTCTACAATAAAGATACCCAGATGTTGCACATGTGTCTTAGGCAAATGTTGAGATACGACATCCCCAAACACGTGTGTAGACACATCATCACCTGGCAGGTGTGTAGACATATCACCACCAGACAGGTGTGTAGACACAACATTGCAAGGCAGGTGTGGGTAGGCACGAGGTCTCCAGGCAGGTATACAGATTCAACACCATCTGGCAGGTGTGCAGATGCAACATCAGTAGGCAGGTGTGCACACATAAAAAGTAATAGTAATTATTATGAGTATATTGCATGTAATTTTAATTGACTTCAAAACTGAGGATAATGAAGGACATACAACGTGAGGATAGTGAAGGATATACAACGTGAGGATAGTGAAGGATATACAAAGTGAGGATAGTGAAGGGTATACAGTGGGACGATAGTGAAGGATATACAACGTGAGGATAGTGAAGGATATACAACGTGAGGATAGTGAAGGATATACAACGTGAGGATAGTGAAGGATATACAACGTGAGGATAGTGAAGGATATACAACGTGAGGATAGTGAAGGATATACAACGTGAGGATAGTGAAGGATATTCAGTGGGACGATAGTGAAGGATATACAACGTGAGGATAGTGAAGGATATACAACGTGAGGATAGTGAAGGATATACAACGTGAGGATAGTGAAGGGTATACAGTGGGACGATAGTGAAGGATATACAACGTGAGGATAGTGAAGGATATACAACGTGAGGATAGTGAAGGATATACAACGTGAGGATAGTGAAGGATATACAACGTGAGGATAGTGAAGGATATACAACGTGAGGATAGTGAAGGATATACAACGTGAGGATAGTGAAGGATATACAACGTGAGGATAGTGAAGGATATACAACGTGAGGATAGTGAAGGATATACAACGTGAGGATAGTGAAGGATATACAACGTGAGGATAGTGAAGGATATACAACGTGAGGATAGTGAAGGATATACAACGTGAGGATAGTGAAGGATATACAACGTGAGGATAGTGAAGGATATACAACGTGAGGATAGTGAAGGATATACAACGTGAGGATAGTGAAGGATATACAACGTGAGGATAGTGAAGGATATACAACGTGAGGATAGTGAAGGATATACAACGTGAGGATAGTGAAGGATATACAACGTGAGGATAGTGAAGGATATACAACGTGAGGATAGTGAAGGATATACAACGTGAGGATAGTGAAGGATATACAACGTGAGGATAGTGAAGGATATACAACGTGAGGATAGTGAAGGATATACAACGTGAGGATAGTGAAGGATATACAACGTGAGGATAGTGAAGGATATACAACGTGAGGATAGTGAAGGATATACAACGTGAGGATAGTGAAGGATATACAAAGTGAGGATAGTGAAGGGTATACAGTGGGACGATAGTGAAGGATATACAACGTGAGGATAGTGAAGGATATACAACGTGAGGATAGTGAAGGATATACAACGTGATGATAGTGAAGGATATACAACGTGAGGATAGTGAAGGATATACAACGTGAGGATAGTGAAGGATATACAACGTGAGGATAGAGAAGGATATACAACGTGAGGATAGTGAAGGATATACAACGTGAGGATAGTGAAGGATATACAACGTGAGGATAGTGAAGGATATACAAAGTGAGGATAGTGAAGGGTATACAGTGGGACGATAGTGAAGGATATACAACGTGAGGATAGTGAAGGATATACAACGTGAGGATAGTGAAGGATATACAACGTGAGGATAGTGAAGGATATACAACGTGAGGATAGTGAAGGATATACAACGTGAGGATAGTGAAGGATATACAACGTGAGGATAGTGAAGGATATACAACGTGAGAATAGTGAAGGATATACAACGTGAGGATAGTGAAGGATATACAACGTGAGGATAGTGAAGGATATACAACGTGAGGATAGTGAAGGATATACAACGTGAGGATAGTGAAGGATATACAACGTGAGGATAGTGAAGGATATACAACGTGAGGATAGTGAAGGATATACAGTGGGACGATAGTGAAGGATATTCAGTGGGACGATAGTGAAGGATATACAAAGTGAGGATAGTGAAGAATATACAACGTGAGGATAGTGAAGGATATACAACGTGATGATAGTGAAGGATATACAACGTGAGGATAGTGAAGGATATACAACGTGAGGATAGTGAAGGATATACAACGTGAGGATAGTGAAGGATATACAACGTGAGGATAGTGAAGGATATACAACGTGAGGATAGTGAAGGATATACAACGTGAGGATAGTGAAGGATATACAACGTGAGGATAGTGAAGGATATACAACGTGAGGATAGTGAAGGATATACAACGTGAGGATAGTGAAGGATATACAACGTGAGGATAGTGAAGGATATACAACGTGAGGATAGTGAAGGATATACAACGTGAGGATAGTGAAGGATATACAACGTGAGGATAGTGAAGGATATACAACGTGAGGATAGTGAAGGATATACAACGTGAGGATAGTGAAGGATATACAACGTGAGGATAGTGAAGGATATACAACGTGAGGATAGTGAAGGATATACAACGTGAGGATAGTGCAGGATATACAGTGGGACGATAGTGAAGGATATACAACGTGAGGATAGTGAAGAATATACAACGGGAAGATAGTGAAGGATATACAACGTTAGGATAGTGAAGGATATACAACGTGAGGATAGTGAAGGATATACAACGTGAGGATAGTGAAGGATGTACAACGTGAGGATAGTGAAGGATATACAACGTGAGGATAGTGAAGGATATACAGTGGGACGATAGTGAAGGATATACAACGCGAGGATTGGGAAGGATATACGACGTGAGGATAGTGAAGGATTTACAATGTTAGTATTACGTACACAGGTATAGGCTGGCCTGTGTACCTGGTTGTAAGGGAATTAAAGTAGACCAAACCAAGCCGAAAAATAGTATATGACTTGTATTTTCCTTCACCAAGTAATAATAAGTTTGTATTTACAAGTAAGATACGATAAGATAAGATAAGATATCGCTAGGATTTTTAACCCCACGGGGTTAGCCACCCAAGATAACCCAAGGAAGACTGTCTGTCTTATTTCCATTGTGGTCCTGATGAAAATAAGACACATGTGCAACATCTTGGTATTTTTATTGCAGACGTTTCGCCAACCAGTGGCTTTATCAATACAAATTCCAGGACATAACTTTAAAACAGTAGGAATATATTCAGAAAATGAGGTAATCAGTCCCTCAACCTTGGAGTAGGTGCGAAGAGCAACTATTACAACAACTAACCCATCTCTTTGGGAAGGACCTACTTCCACTGGGAAATCCCGCCTACCAGTGACTATGCCCTCGTCTACTACCCGTCCCTTTCCACCTGACGTAAGTATATAAGCGCCAGGCTCCTTGCTTCTGCTTCAGAATCTCCACGACTACGGTTCTCTTCGCACCTACTCCAAGGTTGAGGGACTGATTACCTCATCTTCTGCATATAGTCCTACTGTTTTCAAGTTATGTCCTGGAATTTGTATTGATAAAGCCACTGGTTGGCGAAACGTCTACAATAAAGATACCCAGATGTTGCACATGTGTCTTATTTTCATCTTATCGGTATTGCATACCATTCTTGCACAACATTGTGGTCCTCAATCTTGTTCCCCAGGATGCAACCCACACCAGTCGACTAACACCCAGGTACCTACTTGCTGCTAGGTGAACAGGACAACAGGTGTAAGGAAACGTGTTGAAATGTTTCTACCCGGGAATCGAACCCGGGCCCTCCGTGTGTGAAGTAAGAGCTGTGCCAGCCAGGCCACGGGGTCACCACGTGTACAATAAGTAGAGTATTAGAATAATTAGTGTACAATACAGTGAAACAAAAGGGCCAAAGCAAAAGCCAGAGAATGCACCGTGCTCAGCCAGCAGCCCTGACAAGTTTGTCAATTCGTTTGTCACAAGTAAGATACGTTGCTTCAGCTTTGTCACACGTAAGCCACGTTGCTTCAGCTTTGTCACACGTAAGCCACGTTGCTTCAACTTTGTCACAAGTAAGCCACGTTGCTTCAGCTTTGGCACAAGTAAGCCACGTTGCTTCAGCTTTGTCACACGTAAGCCACGTTGCTTCAGTTTTGTCACAAGTAAGCCACGTTGCTTCAGCTTTGCTACAAGTAAGCCACGTTGCTTCAGCTTTGGCACAAGTAAGCCACGTTGCTTCAGCTTTGGCTCAAGTAAGCCACTTTGCTTCAGCTTTGTCACAAGTAAGCCACGTTGCTTCAACTTTGGCTCAAGTAAGCCACGTTGCTTCAGCTTTGGCACAAGTAAGCCACGTTGCTTCAGGTTTGGCTCAAGTAAGCCACGTTGCTTCAGGTTTGTCACAAGTAAGTCACGTTGCTTAAGATTTGTAACAAGTAAGCCACGTTGCTTCAGCTTTGTCACAAGTAAGCCACGTTGCTTCAGCTTTGTCACAAGTAAGCCACGTTGCTTCAGCTTTGTCACAAGTAAGTCACGTTGCTTAAGTTTTGTAACAAGTAAGCCACGTTGCTTCAGCTTTGTCACAAGTAAGCCACGTTGCTTCAGCTTTGTCACAAGTAAGCCACGTTGCTTCAGCTTTGTCACAAGTAAGCCACGTTGCTTCAGCTTTGTCACAAGTAAGCCACGTTGCTTCAGCTTTGTCACAAGTAAGCCACGTTGCTTCAGCTTTGTCACAAGTAAGCCACGTTGCTTCAGCTTTGTCACAAGTAAGCCACGTTGCTTCAGCTTTGGCACAAGTAAGCCACGTTGCTTCAGCTTTGGCACAAGTAAGCCACGTTGCTTCAGCTTTGGCACAAGTAAGCCACGTTGCTTCAGTTTTGTCACAAATAAACCAAGTTGCTTCAGCTTTGTCAGAAGTAAGCCACGTTGCTTCAACTTTGGCTCAAGTAAACCACGTTGCTTCAGCTTTGGGACAAGTAAGCCACGTTGCTTCAGCTTTGGCACAAGTAAGCCACGTTGCTTCAGCTTTGTCACAAGTAAGCCACGTTGCTTCAGCTTTGGCTCAAGTAAGCCACGTTGCTTCAGCTTTGGCACAAGTAAGCCACGTTGCTTCAGGTTTGGCTCAAGTAAGCCACGTTGCTTCAGCTTTGTCACAAGTAAGCCACGTTGCTTCAGCTTTGGCTCAAGTAAGCCACGTTGCTTCAGCTTTGTCACAAGTAAGCCCACGTTGCTTCAGGTTTGGCTCAAGTAAGCCACGTTGCTTCAGCTTTGTCACAAGTAAGCCACGTTGCTTCAGCTTTGGCTCAAGTAAGCCACGTTGCTTCAACTTTGTCACAAGTAAGCCACGTTGCTTCAGCTTTGGCAAAAGTAAGCCACGTTGCTTCAACTTTGTCACAAGTAAGCCACGTTGCTTCAGCTTTGTCACAAGTAAGCCACGTTGCTTCAGCTTTGGCTCAAGTAAGCCACGTTGCTTCAGCTTTGTCACAAGTAAGCCACGTTGCTTCAGCTTTGGCAAAAGTAAGCCACGTTGCTTCAGCTTTGGCTCAAGTAAGCCACGTTGCTTCAGCTTTGGCTCAAGTAAGCCACGTTGCTTCAGCTTTGTCACAAGTAAGATACGTTGCTTCAGCTTTGGCTCACGTAACCACGTTGCTTCAGCTTTGTTACAAGTAAGCCACGTTGCTTCAGCTTTGTCACAAGTAAGATACGTTGCTTCAGCTTTGGCTCACGTAATCACGTTGCTTCAGCTTTGTCACAAGTAAGCCACGTTGCTTCAGCTTTGTTACAAGTAAGCCACGTTGCTTCAGCTTTGTCACAAGTAAGCCCACGTTGCTTCAGGTTTGGCTCAAGTAAGCCACGTTGCTTCAGCTTTGTCACAAGTAAGCCACGTTGCTTCAGCTTTGGCTCAAGTAAGCCACGTTGCTTCAGCTTTGTCACAAGTAAGCCACGTTGCTTCAGCTTTGTCACAAGTAAGCCACGTTGCTTCAGCTTTGTCACAAGTAAGCCACGTTGCTTCAGCTTTGTCACAAGTAAGCCACGTTGCTTCAGCTTTGTCACAAGTAAGCCACGTTGCTTCAGGTTTGGCTCAAGTAAGCCACGTTGCTTCAGCTTTGTCAAAGTAAGGCACATTGCTTCAGTTTTGTCACAAGTAAGCCACGTTGCTTCAGTTTTGTCACAAGTAAGCCACATTGCTTCAGTTTTGTCACAAGTAAGCCACGTTGCTTCAGTTTTGTCAAAGTAAGCCACATTGCTTCAGTTTTGTCACAAGTAAGCCACGTTGCTTCAGCTTTGTCACAAGTAAGCCACGTTGCTTCAGTTTTGTCACAAGTAAGCCACGTTGCTTCAGTTTTGTCAAAGTAAGCCACGTTGCTTCAGTTTTGTCACAAGTAAGCCACGTTGCTTCAGTTTTGTCACAAGTAAGCCACGTTGCTTCAGCTTTGTCACAAGTAAGCCACGTTGCTTCAGTTTTGTAACAAGTAAGCCACGTTGCTTCAGTTTTGTAACAAGTAAGCCACATTGCTTCAGTTTTGTCACAAGTAAGCCACGTTGCTTCAGCTTGGCGGGCTGTCTGTGGTTGGCCAGTGAACCAAGATACTGATTTAACAACGGTATCTTACTGATCGATAAATCCTTAGCACCTGGTTCACTGGTAGAAAGGCAGCCTATATGGGAGTGCGACATACGCCGATTAAACTGTAACATACTAGTGAAAGATATACAGTGTTAGCATAGTGAAGGATATAGTGTTAGCATAGTGAAGGATATACAGTGTTAGCATAGTGAAGGATATGCAGTATTAGCATAGTGAAGGATATACAGTGTTAGCATAGTGAAGGATATACAGTGTTAGCATAGTGAAGGATATACAGTGTTAGCATAGTGAAGGATATACAGTGTTAGCATAGTGAAGGATATACAGTGTTAGCATAGTGAAGGATATAGTGTTAGCATAGTGAAGGATATACAGTGTTAGCATAGTGAAGGATATAGTGTTAGCATAGTGAAGGATATACAGTGTTAGCATAGTGAAGGATATACAGTGTTAGCATAGTGAAGGATATACAGTGTTAGCATAGTGAAGGATATATAGTGTTAGCATAGTGAAGGATATACAGTGTTAGCATAGTGAAGGATATACAGTGTTAGCAAAGTGAAGGATATACAGTGTTAGCATAGTGAAGGATATATAGTGTTAGCATAGTGAAGGATATATAGTGTTAGCATAGTGAAGGATATACAGTGTTAGCATAGTGAAGGATATACAGTGTTAGCATAGTGAAGGATATAGTGATAGCATAGTGAAGGATATACAGTCTTAGCATAGTGAAGGATATACAGTGTTAGCATAGTTAAGGATATACAGTGTTAGCATAGTGAAGGATATACAGTGTTAGCATAGTGAAGGATATAGTGTTAGCATAGTGAAGGATATACAGTGTTAGCATAGTGAAGGATATACAGTGTTAGCATAGTGAAGGATATACAGTGTTAGCATAGTGAAGGATATGCAGTGTTAGCATAGTGAAGGATATACAGTGTTAGCATAGTGAAGGATATACAGTGTTAGCATAGTGAAGGATATGCAGTGTTAGCATAGTGAAGGATATAGTGTTAGCATAGTGAAGGATATAGTGTTAGCATAGTGAAGGATATAGTGTTAGCATAGTGAAGGATATGCAGTGTTAGCATAGTGAAGGATATACAGTGTTAGCATAGTGAAGGATATAGTGTTAGCATAGTGAAGGATATACAGTGTTAGCATAGTGAAGGATATACAGTGTTAGCATAGTGAAGGATATACAGTGTTAGCATAGTGAAGGATATATAGTGTTAGCATAGTGAAGGATATACAGTGTTAGCATAGTGAAGGATATAGTGTTAGCATAGTGAAGGATATACAGTGTTAGCATAGTGAAGGATATACAGTGTTAGCATAGTGAAGGATATGCAGTGTTAGCATAGTGAAGGATATATAGTGTTAGCATAGTGAAGGATATACAGTGTTAGCATAGTGAAGGATATACAGTGTTAGCATAGTGAAGGATATATAGTGTTTGCATAGTGAAGGATATGCAGTGTTAGCATAGTGAAGGATATAGTGTTAGCATAGTGAAGGATATAGTGTTAGCATAGTGAAGGATATACAGTGTTAGCATAGTGAAGGATATACAGTGTTAGCATAGTGAAGGATATGCAGTGTTAGCATAGTGAAGGATATAGTGTTAGCATAGTGAAGGATATAGTGTTAGCATAGTGAAGGATATAGTGTTAGCATAGTGAAGGATATGCAGTGTTAGCATAGTGAAGGATATAGTGTTAGCATAGTGAAGGATATACAGTGTTAACGTAGTGAAGGATATACAACGAGAGGATAGTGAAGGATGTACAACGAGAGGATAGTGAAGGAAGTACAACGAGAGGATAGTGAAGGATGTACAACGAGAGGATAGTGAATTATGTACAACGATAAGATAGTGAAGGATGTACAACGGGAGGATAGTGAAGGATTTACAGCAAGAGGATACTGAAGGATGTACAACGAGAGGATAGTGAAGGATGTACAAGAGGATAGTGAAGGATGTGCAACGAGAGGTTAGTGAAGGATGTACAACAAGACGATAGTGAAGGATGTACAACGAGATGATAGTGAAGGATGTACAACAAGAGGATAGTGAAGGATGTACAACGAGAGGATAGTGAAGGATGTACAACAAGAGGATAGTGAAGGATGTACAACGAGAGGATAGTGAAGGATGTACAACGAGAGGATAGTGAAGAATGTACAACGAGAGGATAGTGAACAATATACAAGGTGAGGATAGTGAAGGATATACAAGGTGAGGATAGTGAAGGATATTCAACGAGAGGATAGTGAAGGATGTACAACGAGAGGATAGTGAAGGATACAGTGGGATGATAGTGGAGGTCATACTGCGGGAGGAGAGTGAAACATAAACAATGGAAGAATATACCATACACATATAAACAAAAGAATTTCGTATAACAAAGCTACAGGTAAATTTGTACTCTATATTTTTTAGTTTAATGTCGATTGCTATTTTGTAACGACAAGTGATTCTTCATTACTTTTTAATCATGGTGGCGCTTGTAATGACGTCATAACATTGTCTTTTCTGAAGATATTTGTTGTACCTAATTCACATGACTCAGGTTACTTGTGCTATACGCGATTATATGATCATGTCTCTGGTCCATAACGATTTATTCATAATTTATATATCTTTGTTGTGGAGATGAAGATGGTAAGAAAGAAATCTGGAAGCCTTTTCGGTATTATTCTAGACGATTGTTTCTTGTTGTTTCACTTTCCCGTATTTGTGGAGAGGAAGGCAACTTGAATGTTTCTGAAAATCTGGATGAAATGCGAAACAAGAAGAAAGAAAAACTTCGTCTGAGAACTTGGGTTAAACTTGATGGATCAGTAAACTTAAAAAAGTAAAACAATCAGAAAAGCTCCTTCAAAACACGTATCCTCCTCGTCTTCCTATCCTTCACAGAGATCATTTTGAAGAAACTCCTTCTCACAGCATTCCTAACACTAACATTCGTACGTTACGTACGTTGTTTTTTGTTACTGCTAACCATTCCCAGCACACTGTCAAATGATGTGTTTTCAGAACTTACATGACCTTGACTAACCCTGCTTAACTCCTTAGAATTCAGGTGACCTGACCTGACTTGACCCTGCTAGCTCCTCAGAATACACATGACCTTACCTAACCCTACCTACCTCTCACGTCACCTTTTCTTGTTTTCCGGTTTTCTGTTCTTTGATCACTTCAAGTTATTGTTTAGTGGTGACCATCTTGGTGCTACTTCTAACTCTGGGAAAATTACCTCTAACTCTGGAAATATTGCCTCTAACTCTAGAAATATTACTTCTAACTCTAGAAATATTACTTCTAACTCTGGGAAAATTACTTCTAACTCTGGAAATATTACTTCTAATTCTGGAAGTATTACCTCTAACTCTGGAAATATTACCTCTAACTCTGGAAATATTACTTCTAACTCTGGAAATATTACCTCTAACTCTGGAAATATTACCTCTAACTCTGGAAATATTACCTCTAACTCTGGAAATATTACTTCTAATTCTAGAAATATTACTTCTAACTCTAGAAATATTACTTCTAACTCTGGAAATATTACTTCTAACTCTAGAAATATTACTTCTAACTCTGGAAATATTACTTCTAACTCTAGAAATATTACTTCTAACTCTAGAAATATTACTTCTAACTCTAGAAATATTACTTCTAACTCTAGAAATATTACTTCTAACTCTAGAAATATTACTTCTAACTCTAGAAATATTACTTCTAATCTAGAAATATTACTTCTAACTCTAGAAATATTACTTCTAACTCTAGAAATATTACTTCTAACTCTAGAGATATTACTTCTAACTCTAGAAATATTACTTCTAATCTAGAAATATTACTTCTAACTCTGGAAATATTACCTCTAACTCTGGAAATATTACTTCTAACTCTAGAAATATTACTTCTAACTCTGGAAATATTACCTCTAACTCTGGAAATATTACCTCTAACTCTAGAAATATTACTTCTAACTCTGGAAATATTACTTCTAACTCTAGAAATATTACTTCTAACTCTAGAAATATTACTTCTAACTCTAGAAATATTACTTCTAACTCTGGAAATATTACTTCTAACTCTGGAAACATCTTAGTCTTTCTCAAGCACATTACACATCCTTGTTAATCCTTCTCATTCTTTCTCAAGCTCTCAGGTTCCTTCCTCATTCCATCACAACCTGTGGTTCTTCCTTCCCTCCATCCATCACAACCTGTGGTTCTTCCTTCCCTCCATCCATCACAACCTGTGGTTCTTCCTTCCCTCCATCCATCACAACCTGTGGTTCTTCCTTCCCTCCATCCATCACAACCTGTGGTTCTTCCTTCCTTCCCTCCATCACAACCTGTGGTTCTTCCTTCCCTCCCTCCATCACAACCTGTGGTTCTTCCTTCCCTTCCTCCATCACAACCTGTGGTCCTTCCTTCCTTTCCTCCAACACAACCTCTGGTTCTTCCTTCCCTTCCTCCATCACAACCTGTGGTTCTTCCTTCCCTTCCTCCATCACAACCTGTGGTTATTCCTTCCCTTCCTCCATCACAACCTCTGGTTCTTCCTTCCCTTCCTCCATCACAACCTGTGGTTCTTCCTTCCTTCCCTCCATCACAACCTGTGGTTCTTCCTTCCCTCCCTCCATCACAACCTGTGGTTCTTCCTTCCCTTCCTCCATCACAACCTGTGGTTCTTCCTTCCCTCCCTCCATCACAACCTGTGGTTCTTCCTTCCCTTCCTCCATCACAACCTGTGGTTCTTCCTTCCCTTCCTCCATCACAACTTGTGGTCCTTCCTTCCCTTCCTCCATCACAACCTGTGGTTCTTCCTTCCCTCCCTCCAGCACAACCTGTGGTTCTTCCTTCCCTTCCTCCATCACAACCTGTGGTTCTTCCTTCCCTTCCTCCATCACAACCTGTGGTTCTTCCTTCCCTCCCTCCATCACAACCTGTGGTTCTTCCTTCCCTTCCTCCATCACAACCTGTGGTTCTTCCTTCCCTTCCTCCATCACAACCTGTGGTCCTTCCTTCCCTTCCTCCATCACAACCTGTGGTTCTTCCTTCCCTCCCTCCAGCACAACCTGTGGTTCTTCCTTCCCTTCCTCCATCACAACCTGTGGTTCTTCCTTCCCTTCCTCCATCACAACCTGTGGTTCTTCCTTCCCTCCCTCCATCACAACCTGTGGTTCTTCCTTCCCTTCCTCCATCACAACCTGTGGTTCTTCCTTCCCTTCCTCCATCACAACCTGTGGTTCTTCCTTCCCTCCCTCCAGCACAACCTGTGGTTCTTCCTTCCCTTCCTCCATCACAACCTGTGGTTCTTCCTTCCCTTCCTCCATCACAACCTGTGGTTCTTCCTTCCCTCCCTCCAGCACAACCTGTGGTTCTTCCTTCCCTTCCTCCATCACAACCTGTGGTTCTTCCTTCCCTTCCTCCATCACAACCTGTGGTTCTTCCTTCCCTCCCTCCATCACAACCTGTGGTTCTTCCTTCCCTTCCTCCATCACAACCTGTGGTTCTTCCTTCCCTTCCTCCATCACAACCTGTGGTTCTTCCTTCCCTTCCTCCATCACAACCTGTGGTCCTTCCTTCCTTTCCTCCAACACAACCTCTGGTTCTTCCTTCCCTCCATCCATCACAACCTGTGGTTCTTCCTTCCTTCCCTCCATCACAACCTGTGGTTCTTCCTTCCCTTCCTCCATCACAACCTGTGGTTATTCCTTCCCTTCCTCCATCACAACCTGTGGTTATTCCTTCCCTTCCTCCATCACAACCTGTGGTTATTCCTTCCCTTCCTCCATCACAACCTGTGGTTCTTCCTTCCCTTCCTCCATCACAACCTGTGGTTATTCCTTCCCTTCCTCCATCACAACCTGTGGTTCTTCCTTCCCTTCCTCCATCACAACCTGTGGTTATTCCTTCCCTTCCTCCATCACAACCTGTGGTTATTCCTTCCCTTCCTCCATCACAACCTGTGGTTCTTCCTTCCCTTCCTCCATCACAACCTGTGGTTCTTCCTTCCCTTCCTCCATCACAACCTGTGGTCCTTCCTTCCCTTCCTCCATCACAACCTGTGGTTCTTCCTTCCTTTCCTCCAACACAACCTCTGGTCCTTCCTTCCCTTCCTCCATCACAACCTGTGGTTCTTCCTTCCCTTCCTCCATCACAACCTGTGGTTATTCCTTCCCTTCCTCCATCACAACCTGTGGTTATTCCTTCCCTTCCTCCATCACAACCTGTGGTTCTTCCTTCCCTTCCTCCATCACAACCTGTGGTTATTCCTTCCCTTCCTCCATCACAACCTGTGGTTCTTCCTTCCCTTCCTCCATCACAACCTGTGGTTATTCCTTCCCTTCCTCCATCACAACCTGTGGTTATTCCTTCCCTTCCTCCATCACAACCTGTGGTTATTCCTTCCCTTCCTCCATCACAACCTGTGGTTCTTCCTTCCCTTCCTCCATCACAACCTGTGGTTATTCCTTCCCTTCCTCCATCACAACCTGTGGTTATTCCTTCCCTTCCTCCATCACAACCTGTGGTTATTCCTTCCCTTCCTCCATCACAACCTGTGGTTCTTCCTTCCCTTCCACCATCACAACCTCTGGTTCTTCCTTCCCTTCCTCCATCACAACCTGTGGTTCTTCCTTCCCTCCCTCCAGCACAACCTCTTGTTCTTCCTTCCCTCCCTCCAGCACAACCTCTGGTTCTTCCTTCCCTTCCTCCATCACAACCTCTGGTTCTTCCTTCCCTTCCTCCATCACAACCTGTGGTTCTTCCTTCCCTTCCTCCATCACAACCTCTGGTTCTTCCTTCCTTTCCTCCAGCACAACCTGTGGCACTTCCTTCCCTTCCTCCAGCACAACCTCTGGCTCTTCCTTCCCTCCCTCCATCACAACCTGTGGTTCTTCCTTCCTTTCCTCCAGCACAACCTCTGGTTCTTCCTTCCCTTCCTCCATCACAACCTCTGGCTCTTCCTTCCCTCCCTCCATCACAACCTGTGGTTCTTCCTTCCCTTCCTCCATCACAACCTGTGGTCCTTCCTTCCCTTCCTCCAGCACAACCTCTGGTCCTTCCTTCCCTTCCTCCATCACAACCTCTGGCTCTTCCTTCCCTTCCTCCATCACAACCTCTGGCTCTTCCTTCCCTTCCTCCATCACAACCTGTGGTTCTTCCTTCCCTTCCTCCAGCACAACCTCTGGTCCTTCCTTCCCTTCCTCCATCACAACCTGTGGTCCTTCCTTCCCTTCCTCCAGCGCAACCTCTGGCTCTTCCTTCCCTTCCTCCATCACAACCTGTGGTTCTTCCTTCCCTTCCTCCATCACAACCTGTGGTTCTTCCTTCCCTCCCTCCATCACAACCTGTGGTCCTTCCTTCCCTTCCTCCAGCACAACCTCTGGTTCTTCTTTCCCTTCCTCCATCACAACCTGTGGTCCTTCCTTCCCTTCCTCCAGCACAACCTCTGGTTCTTCCTTCACTTCCTCCATCACAACCAGTAATCCTTCCTTCCCTTCCTCCATTACAATATTTGATCCTTCATTCCCTTCCTCCATCACGACCTGTGGCACCTGTCTCACTCCATCACACGTGACCCTTCCTTCCCTCCATCCATCATATTCTGTTACATGTGAGGCTGGCTTCACTACTTGTGTGGTTCGTAGTGTTACTCAGCATGGAGGGACAAGCAGGAGGTGATTCCCTGCTGCTGTATTGAAGCCTCTCTCAATGTGACTGTGTGTGCTCACCTATATGTGGTTGCAGGGGTCGATAAACAGCTCCTGGCCCCACTTCTTCGCTGGTCACTACTGTCCACTCTCCAAGCTTCAAGAGCCTTAAGCCTCTTAAAGATATATATGGATCTGCCTCTAAAACTTTGCTCTTCAGCTTGGGTGTATGTATTTGCATTCATCTCAATGTCATGACCTGGGAGTGCTGACAGGGAACGATTCGTTGGTCTTCGACCTGCCTCTTAACACCTATTGACATGCATTGCTGGTCCTAGGTCTTCCAGTCTCGACCGTAATTATTTCTGAAGCTGTGAATGACGTTGCTTGCTACCTCACTCGTTCACAAGATGAAAAACTACAGAGAATTTCCCAGCTTTCTTATGGTCCACACCTAATTTACTTGTTTGGTGTCTCTCTCTGCTTCTGTCTCAAACAAACTGTTCTCTTTAATTATATTTAATCCCATAATTATTTTATATATCATGATCATACCCATCATTAACTTTTAAAGTCTCTCTATGCAGTCAAGTTCCATTATTTAATGTATCACACTTGTTGCATATATATTTTAAATCTTCTCTAGTCTCATGCTGTATGTTAGTCCGAAATTCTTCAATATAAGGGTTACCTGGAGTATATCTGGAGAGGGTTTCGGGGGTCAACGCCCCTGCAGCCCGGTCCGTGACCAGGTCACCCGGTGGATCAGGGCCTGATCAACGAGGCTGTTAATGTTGGCCGCACGCAAACCGACGTACGAACCACAGCTCGGCTGATCAAGTACTGACTTTAGGTGCCTGTCCAGAAGACAGCCAGGGGCCTGCTGGTAATACCTCTTATGTGTGATGGGAAGCAGTTGAGCAGTCTTGGGTCCCTGACACTTATTGTGTTGTGTCTTAGCGTACTCGTGGCGCCTTTGCTTTTCACTGGGGAAATGTTGCATCTCCTGCCGAGTCTTTTGCTTTCGTTGGGAGTGATTTTCAAGTACAAATTTGAGCTAGTCCCTCTAGGATTTTCCAAGTGTATATTAACAAGTATCTTTCTCATCCGCCTTCCAGCGAATACAAATCAAGGGGCTTCAACCGCTCCCAGTAATTTAGGGGCTTTATCGTACTTATGTGTGCCGTGAAAGTTCTGTGTACATTCTCCAGGTCTACAATTTCACTTGACTTGAAAGGGGCCGTTAGTGTGCATCAGTATTCCAGCCTAGAGAGAACAAGCAATTTGAAGAGAATCATCATGGGCTTGGTATCCCTAGTTTTGAAGGTTCTCATTATGCATCCTGTCATTTTCCTAGTAGATGCATCAGATACATTTTTGTGATCTTTGAAAGTGAGATCCTCGGACATTATCACTCCCAGGTCCTTCATATTAGTTTTTCGCTCTATTATGTAGTTGGAATTTGTTTCATACTCCGATACAGTTTTAATTTCCTCGAGTTTTCTATATCGGAGAAATTGAAATTTCTCTTCATTGAACCTCATGTTGGTTTCCGGGGCTCATTTAAAGATTTGGTTGATGTCCGCTTAGAGTTGCAGTGTCATCGATGGACAACACCGTCATGCAAATTCGGGTGTCATCCGCAAAGGAAGACACGTTGCTGTGGCTTACATCTCTGCCTATATCAAATATGAGGATGAGGAATAGAATGGGAGCAAGTACTGTGCCTTGTAGAACTGAGCTTTTCACTGTAGGTGCCTCAGACTTTACTCTGTTAACTATTACTCTTTGTGTTCTATTTGTTACGAAGTTATAGATCCATCTACCTACTTTTTCTGTTATTCTTTTATCACGCATTTTGTGCGCTATTACACCATGGTCGCACTTGTCGACGGCTTTCACGAAGTCTGCATTTTGTTTGTCCACCAGTGCATCTAAGACCTCGTCATAGTGGTCCAGTAGTTGAGACAGGCAGGAGCGGAATGCTCTAAACACATGTTGCCCTGGGTTGTGTAACTAATGGGTGTCTAGGTGGGTGGCCATCTTGCTTCTTAACACCCTTTGAAAGATTGTTATGATATGGGACGTTAGTACTATCGGTCTGTAATTCTTTGCGATTGATTTACTCTCATCTTTGTGGAGGGGGGCTATGTCTGTTGTTATTTAGTGAGTGTGGGATGACCCCTGTGTCCATGCTCCCTCTTCATAGAACGCTGAAAGCACGTGACAGAGGCTTCTTGCAGTTCTTGATGAACACGGAGTTCCACGAGTCTGGACTTCGGGCAAAGTACATGAGCATGTCATTTATTGTTTTCTCGATGTCTTGTGGTGTTAGGATAATATCAGAGATTTTGAATTGACCAAATTTTGAGTCTCGGTCATAAAATATTCATTTAGATTTTCGACTCTTAGTATGGTTAACGTCTCACTAAACACCGAGTCATTCTGGGACTTTATCATGTTTAGTATCTGTAAGTCCCATCTCGTCTAAGTAGGAGTAAAATACTTATGCCTTAGATTTGGCATAAGAAAAGAAATATTTTCTTTTCACTTTCATTTATAGCTTTAAGTTCTTCCTGAGTTTCTTGTCTCCAATATTTGATATTTCTCTGACCAGTGTCTCCCTTCGTTAGGCACTAAATAATTTTTTTTACGAAAGTTCTTAAAACAAATTTTAAGATTATTTGGTGAACTGCTTTTACAAACACAGGTGTTGTCTAGTGCCCTGTATTGCACCCCCTGAATGGGGCCCAGTGTTTATAGTTTACCTGGAGAGAGTTCCGGGGGTCAACGCCCCCGCGGCCCGGTCTGTGACCAGGCCTCCTTAGGTCAGTGTCCCAGGATGCGACCCACACCAGTCGACTAACACCCAGGTACCCATTTTACTGATGGGGAACATAGACAACAGGTGGAAAGAAACACGTCCAATGTTTCTACTCTGGCTGGGAATCGAACCCAGGCCCTCACCGTGTGAAGAGAGAGCGTTAATCACCAGGCCACCAGTGTATATATAAAATGCAAATTATATGTATATATTTACCTTTTCAAATAATTTTATATTGCCGATATCTTCATTAAGAGCTTAAATGAAAATATTTTGCTTTATATATTATTATTTGACTTATTATGTTAGCTATGTATGTAGGTAGGATGTATTATATTACACTTCTAACTCTTCTCGCTGTTGAAGAGTTGTGATTGGCTCTACGTCGTAGCAACCTGCTTTGCTAACTGGCGCTCGCTTGTTTGTGTCAGGCTGTACCTTGCAAAGTTGCTGGAGTAGTACGGGCGAGTCGCGTGATATCACCTGCTGTGAGGCCTGTAGTCGAGAAATCGATCTCTCTCCACAGCTGGTCAATGCTCGACCAGCACCTCTCTCCATCTCTCCAGGGATCTCTCTCATTTCTGGCTGTTTGTTTATTATTTAGACTGTTTTAGTAGAGTATGGTTTCGCTGGTGAGTGAAAACCTACTTCTTGTAACTCTGTGTAACTCTGTTCACAGAGCATTGTCCAGACTTAGTGATTTTTGACGTTTTACTGAGGTTGTGTGTCATAATGTCACTAAGTCAACTCAGGTCCCAAGCTTAACCTTCTAACCTATTTTATGTGGCATCCACGCACTGTCGTAGTCAGGGATTTGGTTATGCTGAACTTAGATTCAGTATTAAGGAAGTTTTATGACTTTTATGGAGGATCTGCTAATGGTCCCCGGTTAGGATTGTTATTTTGTCTCCTTGTTCCTGACGCTGTGCTACTGCTTGTTACATTATTGCTGTTAGCGAATGATTCGTTATATTGTTCAAGCAGGCTGTTTTGATTGCCTTGATGATCGAGAAGATAGATTATTTGTGGACTAGTGTCAGTCACTCTTTACGTCTAAGTAGGGTCGAGTCTTACTGAGACATAACGAGCACTTTGAGCACACATGCACACATACACACACACACTTGTATACACTAGCATTTTTATATTTGATAATAATGTGACAGACGGTACTTATGAGTCGTACTGATAAAACATGTGCCTTCAGCACTATACTACTATATATAGAATTCAACTTGTAGGAGCTTATATCCTAAATTACATCAAATTCATTTACTTCGATTTCGTCCACCTTGACAACTTTGTTAATAAACTTCTCAAATTTTATTTCATTGGATTATTATCACGTAGTTGTGATCCAAAAACTTTGTTAATATTCAAGGGATAACTAGACCTGATCTTGGTCTGACATCTTGTTACAAAAAAACAGTAACAGGCTGAATGCTGGAGGGGGAGACCTTCTAGTATTCTCTGGAGATGTCTATACTTTATAGATATCGCCTTTTTGTAACACCCTGCAGCCCAGGTTGTTGAAATGAGGAACGAGCAAAAGGCAGCAAAGAGAGTAAATACTTATATTACCTTCACCAAACGACAAGAAATAGTATGTACAATATATTCGCAGGATATGTACATGAAGGTAAATTCAAAGCAAGAGACACAATGAGAACCATATTCGACCAGATTTGGAGGTAAGTCTGACAATGTTGATTCACAAGTCTCCTCTTGACTCTCGCTCAGGCAGGTCATAGCAGCTCTCCTTACTTACTCTGTCTCCCTACGATCCCCGTTGGGGAGGGGAACCTTTACCAGCGTTGTCATCGCCTTGACTTACACGATGAGCTACGCAAATCGTGTAAAGATCAAACCAAGAAATGGTACCGTTGATGATTCAACGAAGATTGCTCTTGCAACTGTTGTTCAGGGAACACTGGAAGTAAAATTCAACACCATATTGTCACTGAAAGAAGCATTCATTGTTGTGTGTCACGATGATGCTGAAGCAGAGAAGCTACTCACTACAGAAGCCATCACTACTCTTACTACTCAAGGGTTTACTGTTACGTCATCTCCTGCCCTCAGGGCAAGGAAATCAGTATTCCTAAAAAAACTGGACAAGATTCTGACGTCTCAAACACCTGCTGAACTCAAGTCATCCATCGAGAAGCAAAATACTTGGGCTACTGTTGACAGCATTACAAAAATCCCAAATGCAACGTCCATGATCAAGGTCACCTTCACCGACGTGAACATGGCTGCCACTGCACTGAACGAAGGTCTTGCTGTCTACTACTACTACATCAGCCCCACCTACATTGAAGCAGAGAGATACCACTACATCCAACATTGCTGGAACTGTTATTCATACCATCATACCACCAAAGCATGTCCAGTAAAAGACAAGAAGTTCTGCACTACATGTGGTAGTGAGGGACACGCCTTCAGTTCCTGCACCGCTGCTGCTCCAACACAACCAGCGTGCTTAAACTGCAAGAGTAATGATCATCATACACTAGCAGCAAAATGTCCTACAAGAAAGGATATTATGAAGAAAACTCAAGATGCAGCAAAGAAAAAATCTACTAGCAACACTCCAACGTATGCAGCAATTGCAAAAATACAAGCAGACACTACAAAATTACTTCAAGCATCTACTCAGCCCGCCTCCACCACCACCACTACCATCACTCCTCCAACATGTGACGTAACGAAGATTCACTACTGTCTACTATACGCTCATATGCAAAACATGGCTGTACCTGGATCATTTAACTCCCTACGAAAGTAAAAGACTGAGCAGGCGATGCAAAATGCCCCCAATAAAAAGTAGGGGCGCCATTGGTACACTAAGAGAAAACACCATAAGTGTCCAGGGCCCAAAATGTTCAACAGCCTCCCATCAAGCATTAGGGGAATTGCCAATAAACCCCTGGCTGCCTTCAAGAGAGAGGTGGACAGATACCTAAAGTCAGTGCCGGATCAGCCGGGCTGTGGCTCGTACGTTGGACTGCGTGCGGCCAGCAGTAACAGCCTAGTTGATCAGGCCCTGATCCATCGGGAGGCCTGGTCATGGACCGGGCCGCAGGGGCGTTGATCCCCGGAATAACCTCCAGGTAACCATCAACGAGTTATTTGCATTAAATAACATGCCTTCATTTACATTTCCAGCATCTCCACCTTCTGAAGAAATTCTCAAATTCACCAAAAACTTAATCGCCAACTCTTCTGCAGAAGTTCCATCAACACCACCAACTAGTGACGTCAATCCAACAACGACCAATGAAAAGCCTCCACCGCCACCACCTCTCACTGAATCCAACCAATCAGAAGCCTTACCACCAGAAACATCTTCTAATTCGTCTACTGAAGTTGAAAACGAAGCAACACCACCTTCCTCTACTCCACCACCGCCTTCTCTACTTAGCTCACGTCGATTACCTGGAACACCATGGGTTAAACACAAAGGACTCATATTCTACACCACGAGGCTGTACCCTGCAAGCATGACTCGCCTAGAACTCATCCAACATCTCCAAGACAACACTGTATCGTACCAAAGCGAAGAAAGACCATTCCCTACCTACAACCAGATACTCCAATAACTCCAAACCAACGAATACTACTACAGCTCTCCCATAAGTGTGATACAACTCTCCCGAAAACAATTTACCGCACTGATGAACGGTTTAAGACCATAACCAACTCATCCTGCTTGCTGCCTTCTGACACTCCCAGCTCCTACCGCTGCCTTCGCCATCCTCTCCTAGTGAGCCAAGCAATGACATCAGTCAAGCCTCTCTATCGACGTCTCCAGTACTTTTGTACCACATGTCCCAAAGTGGTTGGGCCACTTGCCTTGATTCCTCCTCTTCCCCTCCTCCCCATCCTTTTCCAGTTATTTCCATCCTTCCATATCCTTCTTCCTTCCCATCTTACGACAGATCTCGTCGTCCTCGATTCGATTCGATTCGATTTACAAGTGTACCACATCGTTTCACAACTCTGGCAGGCTTCTTTACCATTGGCCGGTTGAACCAAGGTACTAGCATAACTATGGGGCCCCTACTCATTATACTCTTAGCACCTGGTTCACTGGTCTGGAGGGCATACGTATATAGGTGTGTGACATACATCAAATAAACTGCAATAAACTCTTAGCATTCTACAAATGCTTAGTGTAAAGCGTATTCCAAATCTTTCATACCGTACGTTGTCTGTAGCGTCAAAACACTAGTGCAAACAGACCCATCACCACCACCACCACCACCACCACCACCATCACCAGCATCACCACCATCACCACCACCATCACCACAACCATCACCACCACCATCACCACCACCATCAAAACCACCATCACCACCACCATCACCACCATTATCAACACCATCACCACCACCATCACCACCACCATCACCACCACCACCACCATCACCATCACCATCACCACAACCATCACCATCATCACCACCATAACCACCACCATAACCACCACCATCACCACCATCATCACCACCACCATCACCACCGCCATCACCACCATCACCACCATCATCACCACGAACATCACCACCATAACCACCACCATCACCACCATCATCACCACCACCATCACCACCACCATCACCACCATCATCACCACCATAACCACCACCATCATCACCATCACCACCATCACCACCACCATCACCACCATCACCACCACCATCACCACCACCATCACCACCATCATTACCACCATCACCACCACCATCACCACCATCATTACCACCATCACCACAAATATCACCATCATCATCACCACCACCATCACCACCACCATCACCACCATCACTACCACCATCACCACCACCATCACCACAAATATCACCACCATCACCACCACCATCACCACCTTCACCACCATCATCACCACCATCACCACCATCACCATCACCACCATCACCACCATCACCATCACCATCACAACCATTATCACCACCACCATCACCATCACCACCACCATCATCACCACCACCATCACGACCACCATCATCACCATCACCACTATCATCACCACCACCATCACCACCACCATCACCACCACCATCACCACCATCACTACCACCATCACCACCATCACCATCACCACAACCATCACCATCATCACCACCATCACCACCAACATCACCACCACCATCACCACCATCACCACAATCACCACCATCATCACCACCACCAACACCATCATCACCACCACCATCACCACCACCATCACGACAACCATCATCATCACCATCACCATCATCACCACCACCATCACCACCATCACCACCATCACCACCACCATCATCACCACCACCATCACCACCATCACCACCATCACTACCACCATCACCATCACCACAACCATCACCACCATCACCACCATCACCACCATCGTCACCACCACCATCACCACCACCATCATCACCACCACCATCATCACCATCACCATCACTACCACCACTACTAACACCACCACCACCATCACCACCACCACTACTAACACCACAACCATCACTACTACCACAACTAACACCACCACCACCACCATCATCACCACTACTAACACCACCACCATCACTACCACCACCACTAGCACCACCACCATAATCACCACCACCCCTACTAACACCACCACCATCACCACCGCCACTACTAACACCACCACCATCACTACCACCACCACTAACACCACCACCATAATCACCACCACCACTACCAACACCACCACTATTACAACCCAGGAGTCCAAATGGCCTGTTATCCTGGGTGTAAAGGGAGCAAAATAAACACAGCAGAAAAGTTTTTGATTATATTATCCTTCACCAGCAATATGTACACTATGTACAGACATAAGTATAGTGCACTCCACGGTAAGCAAGGCAGAATGGAAGCCACAAGAAAGCAGACCGTGCTTCAACCAGCTCTAGAATGGGAATGACAAGGGCAGACAGGAGAGTGGTACCCACATAACCTCTGCGATTGCCAAAACCATCTTATTGGCTGGAACCTTGGTCACTAGTTGAACGACGGGGCCCCATCGTCAACTCCCAGTAACCTGGTTCGCTTGTTGGGAAAGATAGCCTGTAAATGAGGGTGTGTACATGCGCCGAATAAAGGTTACGTACTCTTTGCATGCCACAACCACCATCACCACCACCACTACTAACACCACCATCACTACCACCACAACTAACACCACCATCATCACCACCACCACTACTAACACCACCACCATCACTACCACCACAACTAGCACCACCATCATCACCACCACCACTACTAACACCACCACCATCATCAACACCACCA
Source organism: Cherax quadricarinatus (assembly GCF_038502225.1). NCBI lineage: Eukaryota > Metazoa > Arthropoda > Malacostraca > Decapoda > Parastacidae > Cherax > Cherax quadricarinatus. Next base: position 39,651,887 of record NC_091317.1, read on the forward strand.
CTACTAACACCGCCACCATCACTACCACCACCACTAACACCACCACCATCACTACCACCACCACTAACACCACCACCATCACTACCATCACAACTAACACCACCATCATCACCACCACCACCACTACTACTAACACCACCACCATCACCACCACCACAACTAACACCACCACCACCACCACTACAAACACCACCACCATCACTACCACCACAACTAACACCACCATCATCGCCACCACCACTACTAACACCACCACCATCACTACCACCACAAATAACACCACCATCATCACCACCACCACTACTAACACCACCATCACTACCACCACAACTAACACCACCATCACTACTAACACCACCACCATCACCACCACCTCAAATAACACCACCATCATCACCACCACCACTACTAACACCACCATCACTACCACCACAACTAACACCACCATCACTACTAACACCACCACCATCACCACCACCACAACTATTACAACCCAGGATTCCAAATGGCCTGTTACCCCGGGTGTAATGGGAGCAAAATAAACACAGCAGAAAAAGTTTAGACTTATATTATCCTTCACCAATTTAGAACAGCAATATGTACACTATGTACAGTGATAAGTATAGTGCACTCCACGGTAAGCAAGGCAGAAATAGAAGCCACAAGATAGCAGACCGTGCTTTAACCAGCTCTAGAATGGGAATGACAAGGGCAGACAGGAGAGTGGTACCCACATAACCTCTGCGATTGCCAAAACCATCTTCTTATTGGCTAGAACCTGGTCAATAGTTGAACGACGGGGCCCCATCGTCAACTCTTAGCAACCTGGTTCGCTGCTTGGGGGAGATAGCCTGTAAATGAGGGTGTGTACATGCGCCGAATAAAGGTTACGTACTCTTTGCATGCCACAACAACTAACACCACCACCACTACTAACACCACCACCATCACCACCACCACAACTAACACCACCACCATCACCACCACCACTACTAACACCACCACCATCACTACCACCACAACTAACACCACCATCATCACCACCACCACTACTAACACCACCATCACTACCACCACCACTAACACCTCCATCATCACCACCACCACTACTAACACCACCACCATCACCGCCACCACTACTAACACCACCACCATCACTACCACCACCACAACTAACACCACCACCATCACCACCACCACTACTAACACCACCACCATCACCACCACCACTACTAACACCACCACCATTACCACCACCACTACTAACACTACCACCATCACTACCACCACAACTAACACCACCATCACCACCACCACTACTAACACCACCACCATCACTACCACCACTACTAACACCACCACCATCAACACCACCACTACTAACACCACCACCATCACTACCACCACAACTAACACCACCACCATCACTACCACCACAACTAACACCACCACCATCACCACCACTACTACTAACACCACCACCATCACCACCACCATCACCACCACCACTACTAACACCACCACCATCACTACCACCACAACTAACACCACCACCATCACCACCACCACTACTAACACCACCACCATTACCACCACCACTACTAACACTACCACCATCACTACCACCACAACTAACACCACCATCACCACCACCACTACTAGCACCACCACCATCACTACCACCACTACTAACACCACCACCATCACCACCACCACTACTAACACCACCACCATCACTACCACCACTACTAACACCACCACCATCACCACCACCACTACTAACACCACCACCATCACTACCACCACAACTAACACCACCACCATCACTACCACCACAACTAACACCACCACCATCACCACCACCACTACTAACACCACCACCATCACTACAACCACTACTAACACCACCACCATCACCACCACCATCACCACCACCACTACTAACACCACCACCATCACTACCACCACTACTAACACCACCACCATCACTACCACCAATATTAACACCACCACCATCACTACCACCACTACTAACACCACCACCATCACTACCACCACTACTAACACCACCACCATCACCACCACCACTACTAACACCACCACCATCACTAACACCACTACTAACACCACCACCATCACTACCACCACTATTAACACCACCACCATCACTAGCACCACTACTAACACCACCACCATCACCACCACCACTACTAACACCACCACCATCACTACCACCACAACTAACACCACCACCATCACCACCACCACTACTAACACCACCACCATCACTACCACCACTACTAACACCACCACCATCACCACCACCACTACTAACACCACCACCATCACTACCACCACAACTAACACCACCACCATCACTACCACCACAACTAACACCACCACCATCACCACCACCACTACTAACACCACCACCATTACCACCACCACTACTAACACTACCACCATCACTACCACCACAACTAACACCACCATCACCACCACCACTACTAACACCACCACCATCACTACCACCACCACAACTAACACCACCACCATCACCACCACCACTACTAACACCACCACCATCACCACCACCACTACTAACACCACCACCATTACCACCACCACTACTAACACTACCACCATCACTACCACCACAACTAACACCACCATCACCACCACCACTACTAACACCACCACCATCACTACCACCACTACTAACACCACCACCATCAACACCACCACTACTAACACCACCACCATCACTACCACCACAACTAACACCACCACCATCACCATCACCACTACTAACACTGCCACCATCACCACCAACACTATTAACACTGCCACCATCACCACCACCATCACCACCACCACTACTAACACCACCACCATCACTACCACCACAACACCAACACCACCACCATCACCACCACCACTACTAACACCACCACCATTACCACCACCACTACTAACACTACCACCATCACTACCACCACAACTAACACCACCATCACCACCACCACTACTAGCACCACCACCATCACTACCACCACTACTAACACCACCACCATCACCACCACCACTACTAACACCACCACCATCACTACCACCACTACTAACACCACCACCATCACCACCACCACTACTAACACCACCACCATCACTACCACCACAACTAACACCACCACCATCACTACCACCACAACTAACACCACCACCATCACCACCACCACTACTAACACCACCACCATCACTACCACCACTACTAACACCACCACCATCACCACCACCATCACCACCACCACTACTAACACCACCACCATCACTACCACCACTACTAACACCACCACCATCACTACCACCAATATTAACACCACCACCATCACTACCACCACTACTAACACCACCACCATCACTACCACCACTACTAACACCACCACCA
>NC_091317.1:39660331-39700331 GCF_038502225.1 Cherax quadricarinatus
AGATAAATATTTGTTTACACAGTGTTATGTGTATTAGTTTACACAGTGGTAAGTATTAATTTACACAGTGGGTTGGGTATTAGTTTATACAGTGAGATGTGTTTTAGTTTACACAGTTATATACATTTATACAGTAGGCTGTGTATTAGTTTGCACAGTGTTATTTATATTAGTTTACTCAGTGTTCTGCATATTAGTTTACATAACGTTATGTACATTAGTTTACACAGTGTTATGTTCATTAGTTTACACAGTGTTATGTACATTAGTTTACACAGTGTTATGTACATTAGTTTACACAGTGTTATGTACATTAGTTTACACAGTGTTATGTACATTAGTTTACACAGTGTTATGTACATTAGTTTACACAGTGTTATGTTCATTAGTTTACACAGTGTTATGTACATTAGTTTACACAGTGTTATGTTCATTAGTTTACACAGTGTTATGTACATTAGTTTACACAGTGTTATGTACATTAGTTTACACAGTGTTATGTACATTAGTTTACACAGTGTTATGTACATTAGTTTACACAGTGTTATGTACATTAGTTTACACAGTGTTATGTACATTAGTTTACACTGTGTTATGTACATTAGTTTATGTACATTGTTTACATTAGTTTACAGTGTGTTATGTACATTAGTTTACACAGTGTTATGTACATTAGTTTACACTGTGTTATGTACATTAGTTTACACAGTGTTATGTACATTAGTTTACACAGTGTTATGTACATTAGTTTACACAGTGTTATGTACATTAGTTTACACAGTGTTATGTACATTAGTTTACACTGTGTTATGTACATTAGTTTACACAGTGTTATGTACATTAGTTTACACTGTGTTATGTACATTAGTTTACACAGTGTTATGTACATTAGTTTACACTGTGTTATGTACATTAGTTTACAGTGTGTTATGTACATTAGTTTACACAGTGTTATGTACATTAGTTTACACTGTGTTATGTACATTAGTTTACACAGTGTTATGTACATTAGTTTACACAGTATTACGTATATTAGTTTACATGGTGTTATGTACATTTTTTTTTATAGTTTTATTAGAAACCTTACAAAAGTACAAAGGATGCATAACAATAGTACAGGAATACAAAAACAGTCTTTTGTGCTACTAGTACCAGGTTATTCCTGGAGGTAACAAGTATTATAACATCTTGTTATAGCAAACAATACACGCTAAGACAAACCTCACTAAAGTATAACAGTCATTAATAAGTGCCACCAAGCCATTGTAACCAAAGAAAACACACCAATATGAAACATTACATGGTTTAACAATATAAAATGAGTACCTGTCATAACCTATTACAACAAAAACAACATACAAATGTACAACATCACAAAGTTACTAAAGTTGAAATTGTCACACGTGACTAAAACCATAACCACCTTTAACACACAATATATGTACTACACATATCATGTCAGAAAAGTAAAAAGACCCTAACCAAAGCTACCATAACAACTACAAAACAAGACAAAACCCGAACATACTCGCTATGACAGGGTACAGAGTATTGGTTAAGTTGTTATATTATATCCTAACCAATAGGAATTCGGAAGGAACGTATGATTCCTTATGCACAATAACCCTAGAGAAACAGTATTTTAATGTTATTAATATGTTAAACCCTCAAGTACAATAATTCTGGTACAGAAAACAGAACAACATACATGTGTTACAAAAAACGAGATTCTAAAAGCTTAGAGATCTCCAGTGAATACTAGAAACGACTGCCCTTCTAGCATCCAGCCTGTTACTGGGTTTTCGTAACAAGTAGTCAGTATCCTTGTCCAATTATCCATTAAAATTTAGTATGGTTCAATAGTGCTTTAGGATTACAACTGGTAGGCTACTAACTAGAGAAATTAAAATTTAATAAATTTATTAAGTAGTAAGTTGTCTAGAGGTATATTATCAAAGTAAATTAAATCACAGCAATCAAAATAAAATCAATCTCTCGAGTTCAATATTATTTTGCTGAAAGCACATATCACATTTATAATTCTTAAGTACCGTCAGGTACATTAACATTTAATAAGATATTACAAATATGTACAAGTGTGTGTATGCGTGTAAGTGCTCTTAAGTAGTTAGCTATGTCTCAAGACTCGAATAAGACTTAAACAAGTGACTGACAAAGTCCTCAAATAAACTAACTTCTTGACCGACTGGCAACCCGAACAGTCTGCTTGAACAACAAAGAATGCTAAGCCCAATAGCAATGCAATATCAAGCGACTGCGACACAGAATCAGGAACAAGGAGATAATATAACGACACTAAGTAGGGACCATCTGCAGATCCTCCACAAAAGTTACAAAACTCCCATAATACTGAATCTTTGTTCAGCATAGGTAAAACTGTGACTGTGACAATACACAGAAACCAGTACAAAATTAGGTCAGAAGCTATAGCTAAGGACCTGAGATGTTCAGAGTGTCTAAGTGACACACAACCTCAGTACAACGTCGAAAATCACAAAGTCTTTACAATGTTCTGTGAACAAAGTTCTACAGAACTAACAAGAATAATGAGACAGACAATCTGTCCAACCACCAAGCGAGTCTCCAGCAGACTGAAAACTTCACGAGAGGTGAGGACACCCCCCCCTCGATCACGTGATAGCTACGTGGACAACTGCAGCTCAGAAGCCGGCAGTATAACGAGCGACAAGCGATAATTACAGTAGTTTGACAATCAAGACTAACTGAGCACATTTTATACACATCCTAACAACATAAGCTAAATAACAATATAACAGTCAAATAATAATATAAAGTCATACATTTACGATTTAGCTATTATCGGAAATATAAGCAATATAAAATTAAATGAAAAGGTAATATACATTATATATACATAATAATCATTTTAACCCATTCAGGGGTTGCAACACATGTAACATACAATAATAAAATAACCCAAAACAAGTTTTTATAACAAAAACCTCGGCACATTAAAGGGTTTAAAACCAAACCCTCCACAGAAATTACACCTCCCACATATGTATGTAAACCGAAAATCTTGTTCACAAGACTTTTTTGGTATAACCTCGTAATAAACATGGTATAGAACCAAGACCTATACATACACTTAAAAATTACCACATAGAACCTCCAGCAGACAAAAGTTAAGTATCATACAAGACAAATAGTAATTATAAGGGCTGCTGTATTTTGCCAGTCCCAAAAGAACAGACACGTACCTCAGAATATTTTTTGTTGAAACCAACTTGCCAATCTGATTACTTGAAAACGAGATCCTAAGAGCTCGGTATCCTGGCTATCAAGGAAATTTTTAACACAGTGAGCATAACCATCAGATTTAGAAATTTAATCTTGTAAGCTACACTTATATCTCACTATGACAAACATTCTCGTGAAACATAGCGTACCATCCATACCAAACTGTCACTACCGTCCTCTTACACACCATATGAACTCCAGAGGAAAACAAAAAAAAACCACCCCCCCTTTACATCCCCCCATGAGGAGACCACTCCTTTGTCCATCCTCAGGGACCCCTACAAAGGGAACCCACAGTGAGGTTCCTATAACCTTCCGGGAAACTTTTTTCCCAGGACGCCCCATAAACCAGCGTATTCCTACACTTCGTCCTATAGAATCTAGCCGCCAACGCTTTTATCCTCGTATCGCCCGTTAATCCCCTCATTCCCCATGAGATATCCAGATAATCCACTATGATATACATTATAACCCTTCCCACATCCCTAGGCACTCCCCTTACATCTAGTAGTAAAGCCCTTAAAAGCGGCAAACGACCCCTTTCCCCCAACAGTCTTATAACCCCACCCATCCATGATCTCACCCCCTCCAAGGAGGTACAAAAGAAGACCACATGAAACGCCGTTTCAACATCACCACAAAACTGAAAAAATCCTCTTCCACAAACCCCATACAATGTGACACCTCCTTGGAGGCCAGAATCCCCATGATGAAACGATACACTAATTCTCTTACTCGAGCCGGTATCCTAAGCTTACTAAATTCTTTCCAAATAACCCCCCAATCATACGTTGGATACACGGCTACCCCTTGCATAATTCCCTGACCTTTCACTACCCTCACCAACCTTTTCACTTTGATGTTATCCACCTGTTGCACTGTCAATAAAAATCTCAACATATCTTCACAAAACCTCAATTAATTCACACTCCACCATTTACGTGCCTCCTCCATAACTCTTCCTACTTTAGCTTCCCTCACACCCCCTTCCCTTATATACCTCCGGTTGATATATATAGCCATTACTCTCAGTCCTAAAGGCAACAAACCTAAACCCCGTCTTCGAACATCCGTCATAACTACCTCCTTAATTAACCATGCCCTCCCAAATCCCCACACAAACTTTAGCACCCTCCTCTGCATTTCCACAATGTCCTGTACCTCTAAGGGAAAAACCTCTGCCACCCTCCATACCTTGCTATAGACAAGTGAATTTACCACCACTACCCTCTGATGTAAAGCTAAGTCCCTCGCACTTGAACCTCCTAGTCTACCTAAAACCTTACCCGTGACAGACTCTGAATTTACCCTTCTGCATGCCCGCACCTTTGCCATATACCATATCCCACATACCCTGATTCTGTCAACCACTGTCCATCCTAACCCCATCCCCAAGCCCCCCCTATCCAATTACCCACCTCTAGTAACCTTGATTTCACCATATTAGCTCGCATCCCCATATTCATACCAAACATCTGAATCACTCTACCCACCCTCCTTAACTCCTCCTTACCCCGTAGCAAAACAGTAGTATCATCCATATACCCAACGATGCCTCCTTTTCACCCCCCCCCCCTCCATCTCCTGTTTGTCCATCACCCGCTCAACAGACTCATAAGAAGGATTCTGCACGCACGCAAAGAGCAGCTGTGACAGCGGGCAGCCCTGCCTCAAACCTCTCTCCATCGGTACACTTTCACCCAACCTCCCATTGACCTGTACTCTCACCTCTGCCTCAGCATACAGGGTGTTCACCCACCTTACTACCCCCTCCTGAATCCCCAACCTCTCTAAGCAAACCCCTAAGAAATCTCTGTCCACGCAATCATATGCGTTCTCCCAATCTGAACCTAGTATTCCCCCTCCCGTACAACTCTCTAGAAAATCCCTAATAAAACCATGTCCATCCCTCATCCTTCTCCCCGGAATTCCCAACTGCCCCCTATGTAACACTAAACCCAACACTTTCCTTATTCTGTTCCCCAAAATCTTAGCAAAAATCTTGTAATCCGAGCACATTAACGTAATCGCACGGTAATCATTCAAAACTCGGCATTCCTTCTTTTTGCGCACTAAAACCGTGACACCCGTTCTTTGCGATTTCCCCATCCGACCACTACTTAACATACAATTCAAAACCCCCACCAGACAATGCCGTACACTCCCCCAATGACACCTATAAAAATCGTTTGGTATGCCGTCTATGCCTGGGATTTTTCCCTGGCACAGCCCAAAAACTGCCTTCTCCACCTCCGCTACATTAATACTGCTCTCGAGTCTGTCACTGTCCTGCTCACTTAATACCCTATTAAACCCTTCATCCCCAAAACATCCCTTACCCACTCCCCCACCAACCCTCCTCCATTTCTCCCTAAACCAAAAATCGGTATACAAACTAATATTTTCCGTGGTGGATAGGCCTTGACCCTCCTCAGAAACCCCCCCCCTTGTACCTGCCTCAATATACGCCAAGGTGGTTTTCGCATGCCTTTCCTTAAACCTCCTTAGTACAAAACCCAATGGCTTATCCCCCCTCCAAACATTCTCCAATCCCGCCCTAACTCTAATTGCCTCAAACTTTTCATTGTGAATTTCCGCCAACCTATTTCGCAAACGTTCCATGTCCTCACTCCGCCCCACCCGTTCCTCTGCATAACAGTCATTTAACTGACCTTCAAGATAATTTTGTAAACCATAGCTCCACCTCGCCATCTCCTTACCCCGTACTTTAAAAAAATCCGCGATTCTAACTTTAGCCCTCATTTCCCACCAATCCAGCATATCCATCTCCATATTCCTAGTCTCCCAAAAGGATTTCCACCAATCTTCAAATCCTGTTGCGTCACCCTCGTCCCTAAGTAGCCTCACATTCAATTTCCAGTATCCCGCATAAATTCACTATACCATCTACCCTCAAATCTGCTATAACAGCACGATGATCAGAAAAACCCACATCTATAGTCCTCACCCTCTCCAAACCTATTCCCTGCCTAACATAAATCCTATCCAACCGTGCTTCATATCCCCTACGAATAAAAGTGTGCTCCACTCCATATCCCCTACTCCCCACCACATCTACCACTCCAACATCTCGCAAAACATCCCGCAGAACCCCCAAAACACAACCCGCCCCCCTCGGAACCACATCACCATTCCTAATTTTTTTTTTATATTTTTATTAGAAACCTTACAAAAGTACAAAGGATGCATAATAATAGTACAGGAATACAAAAACATTCTTTTGTGCTACTAGTACCAGGTTATTCCTGGAGGTAACAAGTATTATAACATCTTGTTATAGCAAACAATACACGCTAAGTACAACGTCACTAAAGTATAAGTCATTAATAGTTGCCGCCACGCCATTGTACCCAAAGAAAACACACCAAAAAGAAACTTTACATAGTTTAACAATGTAAAATGAATACCTGACATGTTCTATTACAACAAAAACATCATACAAATGTACAACATCACAAGATTACTGAACCTGAATTTTTTTCACACGTGACTAAAACCATAACCACCTTTAACACACAATATATGTACTACACATATCATGTCAGTAAAGTAAAAAGACCCTAACCAAAGCTACCATAACAACTACAAAACAAGACAAAACCCTAACATACCCGCTATGACAGGGTACAGAGTATTGGTTATGTTATGTTATATTATATCCTAACCAATAGGAATTCGGAAGGAACGTATGATTCCTTATGCACAATAACCATAGAGAAACAGTATTTTAATATTATTATGTTAAACCCTCAAGTACAATAATTCTGGTACAGAAAACAGAACAACATACATGTTACATACAATAATAAAATAACCCAAAACTAGTTTTTATAACAAAACCTCGGCACATTAAAGGGTTTAAAACCAAACCCTATACATAATTAAGGGGGGATAAACCATCGGGTTTTGTATTAAGTAGGTTTAAGGAACGGCAGGCGAAAACCACCTTGGCGTATATTGAGGCAGGTACAGGGGGGGGGGCTTTGAAGAGGGTTAAGGCCTATCCACCACGGAAAATATTAGTTTGTATGCCGATTTTTGGTTTAGGGAGAAGTGGAGGGGGATTGGCGGGGGACTGGGTGAGGGACGCTTTGGGGATGAAGGGTTTAATAGGGTATTAAGTGAGCAGGACAGTGACAGACTCGAGAGTAGTATTAATGTAGCGGAGGTGGAGAAGGCAGTTTTTGGGCTGTGCCAGGGAAAAATCCCAGGCATAGACGGCATACCAAACGATTTTTATAGGTGTCATTGGGGGAGTGTACGGCATTGTCTGGTGGAGGTTTTGAATTGTATGTTAAGTAGTGGTCGGATGAGGAAATCGCAAAGAACGGGTGTCACGGTTTTAGTGCGCAAAAAGAAGGAATGCCGAGTTTTGAATGATTACCGTGCGATTACGTTAATGTGCTCGGATTACAAGATTTTTGCTAAGATTTTGGGCAACAGAATGAGGAAAGTGTTGGGTTTAGTGTTACATAGGGGGCAGTTGGGAATTCCGGGGAGAAGGATGAGGGATGGACATGGTTTCATTAGGGATTTTCTAGAGAGTTGTACGGGAGGGGGAATACTAGGTTTAGATTGGGTGAATGCATATGATTGCGTGTACAGAGATTTCTTAGGGGTTTGCTTAGAGAGGTTGGAGTTTCAGGAGGGGGTAGTAAGGTGGGTGAACACCCTGTATGCTGAGGCAGAGGTGAGAGTACAGGTCAATGGGAAGTTGGTTGAAAGTGTACCGATGGAGAGAGGTTTGAGGCAGGGCTGCCCGCTGTCACAGCTGCTCTTTGCGTGTGTGCAGAATCCTTTTTATGAGTCTGTTGAGCGGGTGATGGACAAACAGGAGATGGAGGGGGGGGGTGCAAAGGAGGCATCGTTGGGTATATGGATGATACTACTGTTTTGCTACGGGGTAAGGAGGAGTTAAGGAGGGTGGGTAGAGTGATTCAGATGTTTGGTATGAATACCGGAATGAGAGTTAATATGGTGAAATCAAGGTTACTAGAGGTCGGTAACTGGATAGGGGGGGGGGGGCTTGGGGATGGGGTTAGGATGGACAGTGGTTGACAGAATCAGGGTATGTGGGATATGGTATATGGCGGAAGTGCAGGCATGCAGAAGGGTAAATTCGGAGTCTGTCACGGGTAAGGTTTTAAGTAGACTAGGATGTTTAAGTACGAGGGACTTAGCTTTACATCAGAGGGTAGTGGTGGTAAATTCACTTGTCTATAGCAAGGTATGGAGGGTGGCAGAGGTTTTTCCTTTAGAGGTACGAGATATTGTGGAAATGCAGAGGAGGGTGCTGAAGTTTGTGTGGGGATTTGGGAGGGCATGGTTAAGTAAGGAGGTAGTTATGACGGATGTTCGAAGACGGAGTTTAGGTTTGTTGCCTTTAGGACTGAGAGTAATGGCTGTATATATCAACCGGAGGTATATAAGGGAAGGGGGTGTGAGGGGAGCTAAAGTAGGAAGAGTTATGGAGGAGGCACGTAAATGGTGGAGTGTGAATTAACTGAGGTTTTGTGAAGATATGTTGAGATTTTTATTGACAGTGCAACAGGTGGATAACATCAAAGTGAAAAGGTTGGTGAGGGTAGTGAAAGGTCAGGGAATTATGCAAGGGGTAGCCGTGTATCCAACGTATGATTGGGGGGTTATTTGGAAAGATTTTAGTAAGCTTCGGATACTGGCTAGAGTAAGAGAATTAGTGTATCGTTTTATTATGGGGATTCTGGCTTCCAAGGAGGTGTTACGTTGTATGGGGTTTGTGGAAGAGGCTTTTTGTCAGTTTTGTGGTGATGTTGAAACGGCGTTTCATGTGGTCTTCTTTTGTACCTCCTTGGAGGGGGTGAGATCATGGATGGGTGGGATTATCAGACTGTTGGGGGGGGGGGTCGTTTGCCGCTTTTAAGGGCTTTACTACTAGATGTAAGGGGAGTGTCTAGGGATGTGGGAAGGGCTATAATGTATATCATAGTAGATTATCTGGATATCTCATGGGGAATGAGGGGATTAAAACATCCTCCAACCCCGCCCTAACTCGAATTGCCTCAAATTTTTCATTGTGAATTTCCGCCAACCTATTTCGCAAACGTTCCATGTCCTCACTCCGCCCCACCCGTTCCTCTGCATAACAGTCATTTAAGTGACCTTCAAGATAATTTTGTAAACCATAGCTCCACCTCGCCATCTCCTTACCCCATACTTTAAAAAATTTCGAGATTTCAACTTTAGCCCTTATTTCCCACCAATCCAGCAAATCCATTTCCATATTCCTAGTCTCCCAAAAGGATTTCCACCAATGTTCAAAACCTGTAGCGTCACCTTCGTCCCTAAGTAGCCTCACATTTAATTTCCAGTATCCTGCATACTCTCACTATGCCATCTACCCTCAAATCTGCTATAACAGCACGATGATCAGAAAAACCCACATCGATAGTCCTCACCCTCTCCACACCTATGCCCTGCCTAACATAAATCCTATCTAACCGTGCTTCATATCCCCTACGAATAAAAGTGTGCTCCACTCCATATCCCCTACTTCCCACCACATCTACCACTCCAACATCTCGCAAAACATCCCGCAAAACCCCCAAACCACAACCCGCCCCCCTCGGAACCACATCACCATTCCTAATGACACAATTCCAATCCCCACCAATCACCGTAAAAGCAGGTAAACCTCTCAAGTGATATACCAGAACATCGCGTACAAAATCTACCTTCACTCTAGCGTTACTAGTTGCTGGCATGTACACACAAAACCCATCCACCCTGACAACCCTCCCACCCCCCCTCCTCCCAACCCAGGATACGCAAAAGACTGGTCTTCCTTACCGCCACAGCTACACCTCCTTTTAACCTCAAAGCATCACTGGTAAACAACCTATAACCTTTCAACAACAACTCACATCCTAACCTATGGTTATGTTCCTGCAAAAAACAGACATCAATACTAAGTCTCCTCAAAACCCACTCTAACCATACCCTCTTGACCTCGGTTTTAAGACCTTTTACATTGAAAGTTACACACCTGAATTTTACAAGGATGGCGGCTTACCCCTGTGCCGCTGAGGCTTACTTGGTCCTCCTTTCATAGGTCTCGGTCCATCTCTATCAATCCCTCGTTCCTGCCCTCCAACCCCTCCCTGTCCCTTCCCGCCGCTCTTCCCATTGCCCCCCCCTCCTCCCGATCTCGCCGTTTCCACCACAGCTGCCCACATCTTCTTCCCAGGCCTCTGTGCTGGTGTGAGGACTTCGTCCATGTCTGATGCCCCCGCTGATCTCTTGCGGGAGCTACCCTCTATACACATATCTTCTGCAACCACATCTTCTTGATGGACCTCCACCACCACATTGCTCTCCTTTCGAACCTCACTCAAGTCTTCCTTACCCCGCTTCTGTTCATCCATCACCTTGACATCACCTGACCTCACATCACATTCCACACCATGCTCCGACTCTTCCAAAAAATCCTTCAGCACAGCCTCCAAAATCCCTTCCTGAGCTGAATCTGTAGTACCTGACGGTCTGTCTGACAGCGATATTCCCTCCCCCCCGTTTCCACTGGTAGTGTAACACACGTCTCCAAAACCACCTCTGCTCTGTCGACCTCCTCACTCCATAGGCCTTTACCCCGGCTTCCCACTCACCCGTCATAACGTCCACGGCTTCTAATTGCGGATCCTCAGAAGCTGTTTCTTGACGCCTAGGGCCCTGTCTCCTGGGGCATTGTGCCACCATGTGCTCATAAGAGTCACATAAACGGCACGTCTTCCTCTGCCCCGCATAGTGTACAAAAACCTGTGTTCTATTGCTATGCAATGTGACATATGATGGTATCGGCCTCCTCAGGGTCATTTTCAGTGTGAAGGATCCTTCCGGCATCCCCTCGTAAGGGCCGTCCCTCCACATTCCCATGCTCGCCGAGTGTACAGTCCCATAACCACTGAACACATCTTGTAGGCTGTATGCTGTTGCCTCAAAAGGTACATTCCTTACCTTCACCCAAGTAAAATACTTAGATACATCATGCAAGCATACTTCCACTGCCGAATTGATACTCATCCTCCTTTCTTGAAATTCGTCGACGATGGTAAAGTAGAAGTCAGCCCTCATGAACTTCACGAAGACCCTTGACATACCATTCAATGCCACACCATACAACTCTTCATTGGGGATGCCATAAACGTCCCTGATAATGCTTGGCAGGAGAACGTTCATCGTAGCGCTGCTTAAAGATCCTCTAACCAACTCAATGCAGACAGTATTTATGCGCCGGTTCATTCGGTCCGCCATCTTGGTGCTAATGTTATGTTTTCCTCACCAGGTGGCATGCAAGAGAAACTGTAGAAGCGTCCTCTCTCCCCGCAGGTCGAGAGACCAAAATGGTGTTATGTGCATTAGTGTACACAGTGTTATGTATATTAGTTTACATGGTGTTATGTACATTAATTTACGTGGTGTTATGTACATTAGTGTACACAGTGTTATGTATATTAGTTTACATGGTGTTATGTACATTAATTTACGTGGTGTTATGTACATTAGTGTACACAGTGTTATGTATATTAGTTTACATGGTGTTATGTACATTAGTTTACATGGTGTTATGTATATTAGTTTACATGGTGTTATGTATATTAGTTTACATGGTGTTATGTACATTAGTTTACATGGTGTTATGTACATTAGTTTACATGGTGTTATGTACATTAGTTTACATGGTGTTATGTACATTAGTTTACACAGTATTATGTATATTACTTTACATAGTATTATATACATTAGTTTACACAGTGTTATGTACATTAGTTTACATGGTGTTATGTACATTAGTTTACATGGTGTTATGTACATTAGTTTACAGAGTGTTATGTACATTAGTTTACATGGTGTTATGTACATTAGTTTACATGGTGTTATGTACATTAGTTTACAGAGTGTTATGTACATTAGTTTGCACAGTATTATGTATGTTACTTTACATAGTGTTGTATACATTAGTTTACACAGTGTTATGTACATTAGTTTACATGGTGTTATGTACATTAGTTTACACAGTATTATGTATATTACTTTACATAGTATTATATACATTAGTTTACACAGTGTTATGTACATTAGTTTACATGGTGTTATGTACATTAGTTTACATGGTGTTATGTACATTAGTTTACATGGTGTTATGTAAATTAGTTTACAGAGTGTTATGTACATTAGTTTGCACAGTATTATGTATGTTACTTTACATAGTGTTGTATACATTAGTTTACACAGTGTTAAGTACATTAGTTTACACAGTGTTAAGTACATTAGTTTACACAGTGTTAAGTACATTAGTTTACACAGTGTTAAGTACATTAGTTTACACAGTGTTATGTACATTAGTTTACACAGTGTTAAGTACATTAGTTTACACAGTGTTAAGTACATTAGTTTACACAGTGTTAAGTACATTAGTTTACACAGTGTTAAGTACATTAGTTTACACAGTGTTAAGTACATTAGTTTACACAGTGTTATGTACATTAGTTTACACAGTGTTAAGTACATTAGTTTACACAGTGTTAAGTACATTAGTTTACACAGTGTTATGTACATTAGTTTACACAGTGTTAAGTACATTAGTTTACACAGTGTTAAGTACATTAGTTTACACAGTGTTAAGTACATTAGTTTACACAGTGTTAAGTACATTAGTTTACACAGTGTTAAGTACATTAGTTTACACAGTGTTAAGTACATTAGTTTACACAGTGTTAAGTACATTAGTTTACACAGTGTTATGTACATTAGTTTACACAGTGGGATGCCTATTTGCATCTTTCTCTCACCTGTTCATCTCTCCTTCCTTCTCACATCCCTTCCCTAAATTTCTCTTGCATCCTGTCCCTCGCACCACCGGCCCTCGCACCACCGGCCCTCGCACCACCGGCCCTCGCACCACCGGCCCTCGCACCACCGGCCCTAACCCTGGTTCTAAATCCCTCCCGGGTTTAGGCGTGAAAAATGTGGAGTTTCTGATTTGAGCGCTGAGGTATGCTTTCATTTTTTTTTGCTTTTATGGAAAGGATGAAAATTTATGTCTACTCTTCAAATTTTTAGCGGAAATTCAGTCTGCTTTTCCACAGTGATCGACTTTCAAAAACGAATTGGCAAATTGAGTCTGATATTATATATTTTTTTTTTACATTCAGCTTTTTCATCAAGCTGAGTTGAAACACACTTTTCCGATTCTTCTTTTAGAAAATCTCTTGTAGCTGTCAAAAGTAAAGAATATAATGGAATAAACTTAGCTGTATTCTGCTCCACCAAACACGTTTGTTGCTCGTGTATTAATTTATAATAAATAGTTTACGAGTTATGAAATGTCATCTGGTGTCTGGAGTTATAATGGATCAATGATGTCATCTGGTGTCTGGAGTTATAATGGACCAATGATGTCATCTGGTGTCTGGAGTTATAATGGATCAATGATGTCATCTGGTGTCTGGAGTTATAATGGATCAATGATGTCATCTGGTGTCTGGAGTTATAATGGACCAATAATGTCATCTGGTGTCTGGAGTTATAATGGATCAATGATGTCATCTGGTGTCTGGAGTTATAATGGATCAATGATGTCATCTGGTGTCTGGAGTTATAATGGACCAATAATGTCATCTGGTGTCTGGAGTTATAATGGATCAATGATGTCATCTGGTGTCTGGAGTTATAATGGATCAATGATGTCATCTGGTATCTGGAGTTATAATGGACCAATGATGTCATCTGGTGTCTGGAGTTATAATGGATCAATGATGTCATCTGGTGTCTGGAGTTATAATGGACCAATAATGTCATCTGGTGTCTGGAGTTATAATGGATCAATGATGTCATCTGGTGTCTGGAGTTATAATGGATCAATGATGTCATCTGGTGTCTGGAGTTATAATGGACCAATAATGTCATCTGGTGTCTGGAGTTATAATGGATCAATGATGTCATCTGGTGTCTGGAGTTATAATGGATCAATGATGTCATCTGGTGTCTGGAGTTATAATGGATCAATGATGTCATCTGGTGTCTGGAGTTATAATGGATCAATGATGTCATCTGGTGTCTGGAGTTATAATGGATCAATGATGTCATCTGGTGTCTGGAGTTATAATGGACCAATAATATCATCTGGTGTCTGGAGTTATAATGGATCAATGATGTCATCTGGTGTCTGGAGTTATAATGGATCAATGATGTCATCTGGTGTCTGGAGTTATAATGGACCAATAATGTCATCTGGTGTCTGGAGTTATAATGGATCATTGATGTCATCTGGTGTCTGGAGTTATAATGGATCAATGATGTCATCTGGTGTCTGGAGTTATAATGGATCAATGATGTCATCTGGTGTCTGGAGTTATAATGGACCAATGATGTCATCTGGTGTCTGGAGTTATAATGGATCAATGATGTCATCTGGTGTCTGGAGTTATAATGGATCAATGATGTCATCTGGTGTCTGGAGTTATAATGGATCAATGATGTCATCTGGTGTCTGGAGTTATAATGGACCAATGATGTCATCTGGTGTCTGGAGTTATAATGTACCAATGATGTCATCTGGTGTCTGGAGTTATAATGGATCAATGATGTCATCTGGTGTCTGGAGTTATAATGGACCAATGATGTCATCTGGTGTCTGGAGTTATAATGGATCAATGATGTCATCTGGTGTCTGGAGTTATAATGGATCAATGATGTCATCTGGAATTTGGAGTTATAATGGACCAATGATGTCATCTGGTGTCTGGAGTTATAATGGACCAATGATGTCATCTGGTGTCTGGAGTTATAATGGACCAATGATGTCATCTGGTGTCTGGAGTTATAATGGATCAATGATGTCATCTGGTGTCTGGAGTTATAATGGATCAATGATGTCATCTGGTATCTGGAGTTATTATGGACCAATGATGTCATCTGGTGTCTGGAGTTATAATGGACCAATGATGTCATCTGGTGTCTTGAGTTATAATGGATCAATGATGTCATCTGGTATCTGGAGTTATAATGGATCAATGATGTCATCTGGTGTCTGGAGTTATAATGGACCAATGATGTCATCTGGTGTCTGGAGTTATAATGGACCAATAATGTCATCTGGTGTCTGGAGTTATAATGGATCAATGATGTCATCTGGTGTCTGGAGTTATAATGGACCAATAATGTCATCTGGTGTCTGGAGTTATAATGGATCAATGATGTCATCTGGTGTCTGGAGTTATAATGGATCAATGATGTCATCTGGTGTCTGGAGTTATAATGGACCAATAATGTCATCTGGTGTCTGGAGTTATAATGGATCAATGATGTCATCTGGTGTCTGGAGTTATAATGGATCAATGATGTCATCTGGTGTCTGGAGTTATAATGGATCAATGATGTCATCTGGTGTCTGGAGTTATAATGGATCAATGATGTCATCTGGTGTCTGGAGTTATAATGGATCAATGATGTCATCTGGTGTCTGGAGTTATAATGGACCAATAATATCATCTGGTGTCTGGAGTTATAATGGATCAATGATGTCATCTGGTGTCTGGAGTTATAATGGATCAATGATGTCATCTGGTGTCTGGAGTTATAATGGACCAATAATGTCATCTGGTGTCTGGAGTTATAATGGATCATTGATGTCATCTGGTGTCTGGAGTTATAATGGATCAATGATGTCATCTGGTGTCTGGAGTTATAATGGATCAATGATGTCATCTGGTGTCTGGAGTTATAATGGACCAATGATGTCATCTGGTGTCTGGAGTTATAATGGATCAATGATGTCATCTGGTGTCTGGAGTTATAATGGATCAATGATGTCATCTGGTGTCTGGAGTTATAATGGATCAATGATGTCATCTGGTGTCTGGAGTTATAATGGACCAATGATGTCATCTGGTGTCTGGAGTTATAATGTACCAATGATGTCATCTGGTGTCTGGAGTTATAATGGATCAATGATGTCATCTGGTGTCTGGAGTTATAATGGACCAATGATGTCATCTGGTGTCTGGAGTTATAATGGATCAATGATGTCCTCTGGTGTCTGGAGTTATAATGGATCAATGATGTCATCTGGAATTTGGAGTTATAATGGACCAATGATGTCATCTGGTGTCTGGAGTTATAATGGACCAATGATGTCATCTGGTGTCTGGAGTTATAATGGACCAATGATGTCATCTGGTGTCTGGAGTTATAATGGATCAATGATGTCATCTGGTGTCTGGAGTTATAATGGATCAATGATGTCATCTGGTATCTGGAGTTATTATGGACCAATGATGTCATCTGGTGTCTGGAGTTATAATGGACCAATGATGTCATCTGGTGTCTTGAGTTGTAATGGATCAATGATGTCATCTGGTATCTGGAGTTATAATGGATCAATGATGTCATCTGGTGTCTGGAGTTATAATGGACCAATGATGTCATCTGGTGTCTGGAGTTATAATGGATCAATGATGTCATCTGGTGTCTGGAGTTATAATGGACCAATGATGCCATCTGGTGTCTGGAGTTATAATGGATCAATGATGTCATCTGGTGTCTGGAGTTATAATGGACCAATGATGTCATCTGGTGTCTAGAGTTATAATGGATCAATGATGTTATCTGGTATCTGGAGTTATAATGGACCAATGATGTCATCTGGTGTCTGGAGATATAATGGACCAATGATGTCATCTGGTGTCTGGAGTTATAATGGACCAATGATGTCATCTGGTGTCTGGAGTTATAATGGACCAATGATGTCATCTGGTGTCTGGAGTTATAATGGACCAATGATGTCATCTGGTGTCTGGAGTTATAATGGATCAATGATGTCTTCTGGTGTCTGGAGTTATAATGGATCAATGATATCATCTGCTGTCTGGAGTTATAATGGATCAATGATGTCATCTGGTGTCTTGAGTTATAATGGATCAATGATGTCATCTGGTGTCTGGAGTTATAATGGACCAATGATGTCATCTGGTGTCTGGAGTTATAATGGATCAATGATGTCTTCTGGTGTCTGGAGTTATAATGGACCAATGATGTCATCTGGTGTCTGGAGTTATAATGGATCAATGATGTCATCTGGTGTCTGGAGTTATAATAGATCAGTGATGTCATCTGGTGTCTGGAGTTATAATGGATCAATGATGTCGTCTTGTGTCTGGAGTTATAATGGATCAATGATGCCATCTGATGTCTGGAGTTATAATGGACCAATGATGTCATCTGGTGTCTGGAGTTATAATGGATCAATGATGCCATCTGGTGTCTGGAGTTATAATGGATCAATGATGTCATCTGGTGTCTGGAGTTATAATGGATCAATGATGTCATCTGGTGTCTGGAGTTATAATGGATCAATGATGTCATCTGGTGTCTGGAGTTATAATGGATCAATGATGTCATCTGGTGTCTGGAGTTATAATGGACCAATGATGCCATCTGGTGTCTGGAGTTATAATGGATCAATGATGTCATCTGGTGTCTGGAGTTATAATGGACCAATGATGCCATCTGGTGTCTGGAGTTATAATGGACCAATGATGCCATCTGGTGTCTGGAGTTATAATGGACCAATGATGCCATCTGGTGTCTGGAGTTATAATGGACCAATGATGCCATCTGGTGTCTGGAGTTATAATGGACCAATGATGCCATCTGGTGTCTGGAGTTATAATGGACCAATGATGCCATCTGGTGTCTGGAGTTATAATGGACCAATGATGTCATCTGGTGTCTGGAGTAAAGTGTTGCAAATGGTTACTTATTTTTACAAATTATTTCAGTGTGACTTCTTAGTTGGGTTTTTTTTTTTTTGAAATATTAGAAGAGTGAAGCACTGTACTTGTCCATCTCATGCTAAGTCATCAATCACCTCAGCTCTCAGTGATTGTTACTCATTTAGCTGTTTATGTTGCCAATATTTTTCTCAGCGACGCTACTTGACACTTCGCCTCGCTCTTCTGCAACTTAATTGCCGAAGTTGCATTTTTTATCTTCTGTGAAACTTAGATTTTTTCCAACTTTAAAACAGTGTTTCTACTCATTTCCAAGTTTATCTTATAACCTCATTTATAGCACCATTTAAACCTCTTTTCACCCTAAACATCTCAGTTGTATATCCTCTCTGCTGCTGTCTAAACAACGCAGTTTTAGTATTCTCAATCACACAGTGATTGAGAGTACACAATCACTGTGTAAAAGGCCTGAGCTTGCTACCACCTGCAGCTCACAAGACTGCCATCCCCACGAGCCCCTTTGAGGCGGGGCAGATGGCAGACCAGAGGCCTAGCTTCTCCCTACGAGCCCCGTGAGGGCGGGGGATGTGGCTAGGCCTGG
Source organism: Cherax quadricarinatus (assembly GCF_038502225.1). Classification (NCBI taxonomy): domain Eukaryota; kingdom Metazoa; phylum Arthropoda; class Malacostraca; order Decapoda; family Parastacidae; genus Cherax; species Cherax quadricarinatus. The sequence continues at coordinate 39,679,004 of NC_091317.1, forward strand.
GGACAGTTGGTCCCAAAGATGAAGGGGTACTTGTACCTCCTCCCATGGGAGACTTAAGTCTCGAGACACTCCCCAGATAGGGAGCCAAGGCCGGGTCACCACTACTTGGAAAAGACCCGGGCCGGGAGAATACCGGCGAATAAAAAAAAAAAATTACTGTGTGATTGCTCCGATATTCATTCATTGGATACCGGAATTACACCCCGTAATCTAAACTCGTGAGTTTTACGACTCGCTCGCCATGGATTCTAACCCCACCCGAACCAAGGTTTCTAAACTAGGTCTTACTAGATATTTTCTAGTAACCAGGACTCAATTCTTAGAAAAGCCTGAGTCAAACTTTCCACTAAAAACCCGGTAGACACCTTGTCTTTGTTTTAAGAATTAAACCAAGTAACATAGTAATGATATACCTTAATTTATCATTGTTGAGGATTTAATTATCAGTCGTGGGTTCTAGGATCAGAATGGGGGTTCTAGACTCATAGTGGGGATTTAATTATCAGGTGTACGTTCCAGGTTCATGGTGTAGGTTGCAGACTCATGGTGTGTGTTGCAGGCTGACGGTGTAGGTTGCAGATTCATGGTGTGGGTTCCAAGCTCATGGTGAGGGTATATTTATCGGGTGTGGGTTCCGGAGTCATTGTGTGGGTTCTAGGTTCGTGTTATAGGTTCCAGGTTCATGATGTAGGCTCCAGGATCATGGAGTGGGTTTCAGACACATGGTGTGTGTTCCAGGATCATAGTGTAGGTTCTAGGCTCATGTTAAGGGTGTCAAGCCCATTGTAGATTTCAGATTCATGGTGAGGGTTCCAGGCTCATGGTGAGGGTTCCAGACATTAGTATGGGTTCCAGACTCAAGGTGTGGGTTCTAGGCTCATGGTGTAGATTCTAGGCTAATGGTGTGGGTCTTAGGCTCATGGTGAGGATTCCAGACATTAGTATGGGTTCCAGACTCATGGTGTGGGTTTCAGACTCATGGTGTGGGTTCTAGGCTCGTGGTGTGGGTTCCAGGCTCATGGTGAGGGTTCCAGACATTAGTATGGGTTCCAGACTCAAGGTGTGGGTTCTAGGCTCATGGTGTAGGTTCTAGGCTAATGGTGTGGGTTTTAGGCTCATGGTGAGGATTCCAGATATTAGTATGGGTTCCAGACTCATGGTGTGGGTTCCAGACTCATGGTGTGGGTTCTAGGCTCGTCGTGTGGGTTCCAGGCTCATGGTGAGGGTTCCAGACATTAGTATGGGTTCCAGACTCATGGTGTGGGCTCTAGGATCATGGTGTGGGTTATAGGCTCATGGTGAGGGTTCCAGACTCATGGTGTGGGTTCTAGGCTCATGATATGGGTTCCAGGTTCATGACGAGGGCTCCAGGCTCATTGTGTGGATTCCAGCCTCATGTGCAAGGTTCTAGGTTTATGGTGTGGGTTCCAGGTTCATGGTGTAGGGTTCCAGGCTCGTAGTGTGGGGTTCCAGGCTCATGGTGTGGGGTTCCAGGCTCATGGTGTGGGGTTCCAGGCTCATGATGTAGGGTTCTAGGCTCATAGTGTGGGGTTCCAGGCTCATAGTGTGGGGTTCCAGGCTCGTGATGTAGGGCTCTAGGCTCATGGTGTAGGGTTCCAGGCATATGGCGTTGGGTTCCAGGCTCATGGTGTGGGATTCCAGGCTCATGGTGTAGGGTTCCAGGCTCATGGTGTAGGGTTCCAGGGTTATGGTGTGGGGTTCCAGGCTCATGGTGTATGGTTCCAGGGTTTTGGTGTGGGGTTCCAGGCTCATGGTGAAGGGTTCCAGGGTTATGGTGTGGGGTTCCAAGCTCATGGTGTAGGGTTCCAGGCTTATGGTGTGGGGTTCTAGGCTCATGGCGTGAGGCTCCAGGCTCATTGTGTTGGGTTCCAGGCTCATGGTGTGGGGTTCCAGGCTCATAGTGTTGGGTTCCAGGCTCATGGTGAGGGTTCCAGACATTAGTATGGGTTCCAGACTCATGGTGTGGGTTCCAGGCTCATGGTGTGGGTTCTAGGCTCATGGTGAGGGTTCCAGACATTAGTATGGGTTCTAGGCTCATGGTGAGGGTTCCAGACTCATGGTGTGGGTTCTAGGCTCATGATATGGGTTCCAGGTTCATGACGAGGGCTCCAGGCTCATTGTGTGGATTCCAGGCTCATGTGCAAGGTTCTAGGCTTATGGTATGGGTTCCAGGCTCATGGTGTAGGGTTTTAGGCTAATGGTGTAATGTTCCAGGCTCATTGTGTGGGGTTCCAGGCTCATGATGTGGGGTTCCAGGCTCGTGGTGTAGGGTTCTAGGCTCATGGTGTAGGGTTCCAGGCTTATGGCGTTGGGTTCCAGGCTTATGGTGTGGGGTTCCAGGCTTATGGTGTGGGGTTCCAGGCTTATTGTGAGGGTTCCAGACATTAGTATGGGTTCCAGGCTCATGGTGAGGGTTCCAGACTCATGGTGTGGGTTCTAGGCTCATGATATGGGTTCCAGGTTCATGATGAGGGCTCCTGGCTCATTGTGTGGATTCCAGGCTCATGTGCAAGGTTCTAGGCTTATGGTGTGGGTTCCAGGCTCATGGTGTAGGGTTCCAGGGTCATAGTGTGGGGTTCTAGGCTTGTGGTGTAGGGTTCTAGGCTCATGGTGTAGGGTTCAATGGTTATGGTGTGGGGTTCCAGGTTCATGGTGTAGGGTTCCAGGGTTATGGTGTGGGGTTCCAGGCTCATGCTGTGAGGTTCCAGGTTCATGGTGTGGGGTTCCAGGCTCATGGTGTTGGGTTCCAGGCTCATGGTGTTGGGTTCCAGGCTCATGGTGTTGGGTTCCAGGCTCATGGTGAGGGTTCCAGACATTAGTGTGGGTTCCAGACTCATGGTGTGGGTTCTAGGCTCATGGTGTGGGTTCTAGGCTCATGATGAGGGTTCCAGATATTAGTATGGGTTCTAGGTTCATAGTGAGGGTTTCAGACTCAAGGTGTGGATTCTAGGCTCATGATATGGGTTCCAGGTTCATGATGAGGGCTCCAGGCTCATTGTGTGGATTCCAGGCTTATGTGCAAGGTTCTAGGCTTATGGTGTAGGTTCCAGGCTCATGGTGTAGGGTTCTAGGCTCATGGTGTAATGTTCCAGGCTCATTGTTTGGGGTTCAAGGCTCCTGATGTGGGGTTCTAGGCTCGTGGTGTAGGGTTCTAGGCTCATCGTGTAGGGTTTCAGGCTTATGGCGTTGGGTTCCAGGCTCATGGTGTGGGGTTCCAGGCTTAAGGTGTGGGGTTCCAGGCTCATGGTGTTGGGTTCCAGGCTCATGGTGTGGGGTTCCAAGCTCATGGTGTTGGGTTTCAGGCTCATGGTGAGGGTTATAGACATTAGTATGGGTCCCAGACTCATGGTGTGGGTTCCAGGCTCATGGTGTAGGGTTCCAAGGTTATGGTGTGGGGTTCCAGGCTCATGGTGTATGGTTCCAGGGTTTTGGTGTGGGGTTCCAGGCTCATGGTGTAGGGTTCCAGGGTTATGGTGTGGGGTTCCAAGCTCATGGTGTAGGGTTCCAGGCTTATGGTGTGGGGTTCTAGGCTCATGGCGTGAGGCTCCAGGCTCATTGTGTGGGGTTCCAGGCTCATGGTGTGGGGTTCCAGGCTCATAGTGTTGGGTTCCAGGCTCATGGTGAGGGTTCCAGACATTAGTATGGGTTCCAGACTCATGGTGTGGGTTCCAGGCTCATGGTGTGGGTTCTAGGCTCATGATATGGGTTCCAGGTTCATGACGAGGGCTCCAGGCTCATTGTGTGGATTCCAGGCTCATGTGCAAGGTTCTAGGCTTATGGTATGGGTTCCAGGCTCATGGTGTAGGGTTTTAGGCTAATGGTGTAATGTTCCAGGCTCATTGTGTGGGGTTCCAGGCTCATGATGTGGGGTTCCAGGCTCGTGGTGTAGGGTTCTAGGCTCATGGTGTAGGGTTCCAGGCTTATGGCGTTGGGTTCCAGGCTTATGGTGTGGGGTTCCAGGCTTATGGTGTGGGGTTCCAGGCTTATTGTGAGGGTTCCAGACATTAGTATGGGTTCCAGGCTCATGGTGAGGGTTCCAGACTCATGGTGTGGGTTCTAGGCTCATGATATGGGTTCCAGGTTCATGATGAGGGCTCCTGGCTCATTGTGTGGATTCCAGGCTCATGTGCAAGGTTCTAGGCTTATGGTGTGGGTTCCAGGCTCATGGTGTAGGGTTCCAGGCTCATAGTGTGGGGTTCTAGGCTTGTGGTGTAGGGTTCTAGGCTCATGGTGTAGGGTTCAATGGTTATGGTGTGGGGTTCCAGGTTCATGGTGTAGGGTTCCAGGGTTATGGTGTGGGGTTCCAGGCTCATGCTGTGAGGTTCCAGGCTCATGGTGTGAGGTTCCAGGCTCATGGTGTGGGGTTCCAGGCTCATGGTGTTGGGTTCCAGGCTCATGGTGTTGGGTTCCAGGCTCATGGTGAGGGTTCCAGACATTAGTGTGGGTTCCAGACTCATGGTGTGGGTTCTAGGCTCATGGTGTGGGTTCTAGGCTCATGATGAGGGTTCCAGACATTAGTATGGGTTCTAGGTTCATAGTGAGGGTTTCAGACTCAAGGTGTGGATTCTAGGCTCATGATATGGGTTCCAGGTTCATGATGAGGGCTCCAGGCTCATTGTGTGGATTCCAGGCTTATGTGCAAGGTTCTAGGCTTATGGTGTAGGTTCCAGGCTCATGGTGTAGGGTTCTAGGCTCATGGTGTAATGTTCCAGGCTCATTGTTTGGGGTTCAAGGCTCCTGATTTGGGGTTCTAGGCTCGTGGTGTAGGGTTCTAGGCTCATCGTGTAGGGTTTCAGGCTTATGGCGTTGGGTTCTAGGCTCATGGTGTGGGGTTCCAGGCTTAAGGTGTGGGGTTCCAGGCTCATGGTGTTGGGTTCCAGGCTCATGGTGTGGGGTTCCAAGCTCATGGTGTTGGGTTTCAGGCTCATGGTGAGGGTTATAGACATTAGTATGGGTTCCAGACTCATGGTGTGGGTTCTAGGCTCATTGTGTGGGTTCTAGGCTCATGGTGAGGGTTCCAGACATTAGTATGGGTTCCAGGCTCATGGTGAGGGTTCCAGACTCATGGTGTGGGTTCTAGGCTCATGATATGGGTTCCAGGTTCATGATGAGGGCTCCAGGCTCATTGTGTGGATTCCAGGCTTATGTGCAAGGTTCTAGGCTTATGGTGTGGGCTCCAGGCTCATGGTGTAGGGTTCTAGGCTCATGGTGTAATGTTTCAGGCTCATTGTTTGGGGTTCAAGGCTCCTGATGTGGGGTTCCAGGCTCGTGGTGTAGGGTTCTAGGCTCATCGTGTAGGGTTTCAGGCTTATGGCGTTTGGTTCCAGGCTCATGGTGTGGGGTTCCAGGCTTAAGCTGTGGGGTTCCAGGCTCATGATGTTGGGTTCCAGGCTCATGGTGTGGGGTACCAGGCTCATGGTGTTGGGTTTCAGGCTCATGGTGAGGGTTATAGACATTAGTATGGGTTCCAGACTCATGGTGTGGGTTCTAGGCTCATTGTGTGGGTTCTAGGCTCATGGTGAGGGTTCCAGACATTAGTATGGGTTCCAGGCTCATGGTGAGGGTTCCAGACTCATGGTGTGGGTTCTAGGCTCATGATATGGGTTCCAGGTTCATGATGAGGGCTCCAGGCTCATTGTGTGGATTCCAGGCTCATGGGCAAGGTTCTAGGCTTATGGTGTGGGTTCCAGGCTCATGGTGTAGGGTTCCAGGCTCCTAGTGTGGGGTTCCAGGCTCGTGGTGTAGGGTTCTAGGCTCATTGTGTAGGGTTCTAGGCTCATGGTGTAGGGTTCCATGGTTATGGTGTGGGGTTCCAGGTTCATGGTATAGAGTTCCAGGGTTATGGTGTGGGGTTCCAGGCTCATGGTGTGGGGTTCCATGCTCATGGTGTGGGATTACAGGCTCATGGTGTAGGGTTCCAGGCTCACGGTGTTGCGTTCCAGGCTCATGGTGTGAGGTTCCAGGCTCATGGTGTGGGGTTCCAGGCTCTTGTTTATTACTATGAATTACTCTGTGTCGATTTTTTTAAAATCTATTCATTAATTCGCCAAAAATAGGAAGAATATAACATTTAGAACGAATGTTTTTGAACGTTCCTGTATGAAGTTCCTAGGTCAGCTAGTTGTGCTTGCTACGGTGAAGTTATGCGTTTGATAAGTGTTGCTAGTAAGGACTTAGAAGTACCACGAGGGCCAAAGCCCTCATGATACTTCTAAGTCGTTTACAGCGTCACACCGTCACTAGTACAGTAACCACTACCTCCACCACACCGTCGCTTCTACAATAACCACCACAACCATGACGACTATCACCACAACGACCACTACCACCTCCATCACACCGTCAGTACCAAAATTATTACGAACACAGGTGTAGTCTGGTAACCTGCACACCTGGTTGCGGCAACATGACCATGGTAGAAACGAGGAACGAGAAAAAGGCAGCAGAGGGAGTAAATGCTTACATTTCTTTCACCAAACAGCAAGTAATAATATATACAACATGTACAGAGGATATGTACAGTAAGGCAATTTGCAACTATGAGACACAGTGAGAAGCGATGGGGCCCCTTCTCATTATACTTTTAGCATCTGGTTCGCTGGTAGGGAAGGCACGCCATTATCGGTGTGTGACTTACGTCGAATAAATTGTAACATGTTCTTAGCATACCACAACAATTATCACCAGACCGGCTACTACAGCCTCCACCACACCGTCGCTGTTACAACAATCATCACAACCACAGCAGCTACCATAACCACCACATCGTCACTACCACAATTGCCATCAAAAATCACAGGTATTAATTACTACTACCTCCACTACAACAAACACTACTATCTTCACTGTTATCTCCACCACCATCACCACCACCACCATCTCCACCACCACTACCACTACCACCACCACTACCACCACCATCACCAGTATAACAACAAAATAAGAGTTCCTAGTGTTTCTGTTGTCAATAAGAAAAACTTTTGAGTTTTTGAGAGTCGCCGGAGGCTATAACATAATTCTTTAAATAAAAAAGATTTATAACTACGAATTCCAAAATAAAAATGTTAATGGATTTAAATTTTTTTAATCGACGCGTTGAAAACAAGTGAATTTATTTATATTTGTTTGTTTACGTCTGTATGTGAGAATTGTATCTTGTGTTTGGTATGACTTACTGCCCCTGCTCACCTAGCAGGAAGTAGGTACCTGGGTGTTCGTCTCTCACCTGCTGCCCTTGTTCACCTAGCAGGAAGTAGGTACCTGGGTGTTCGTCTCTCACCTGCTGCCCTTGTTGACCTAGCAGGAAGTAGGTACCTGGGTGTTCGTCTCTCACCTGCTGCCCTTGTTCACCTAGCAGGAAGTAGGTACCTGGGTGTTCGTCTCCTCTCACCTGCTGCACCTGTTCACCTAGCAGGAAGTAGGTACCTGGGTGGTCGTCTCCTCTTACCTGCTGCCCCTGCTCACCTAGCAGGAAGTAGGTACCTGGGTGTTCTTCTCCTCTCCCCTGCTGCCCTTGTTCCACCTAGCAGGAAGTAGGTACCTGGGTGTTCGTCTCCTCTCACCTGCTGCACCTGTTCACCTAGCAGAAAGTAGGTACCTGGGTGTTCTTCTCCTCTCACCTGCTGCCCCTGCTCACCTAGCAGGAAGTAGGTACCTGGGTGTTCTTCTCCTCTCACCTGCTGCCCCTGCTCACCTAGCAGGAAGTAGGTGCCTGGGTGTTCTTCTCTCACCTGCTGCCCTTGTTCCACCTAGCAGGAAGTAGGTACCTGGGTGTTCGTCTCCTCTCACCTGCTGCCCCTGCTCACCTAGCAGGAAGTAGGTACCTGGGTGTTCTCCTCTCACCTGCTGCCCCTGCTCACCTAGCAGGAAGTAGGTACCTGGGTGTTCGTCTCCTCTCACCTGCTGCCCCTGCTCACCTAGCAGGAAGTAGGTACCTGGGTGTTCTTCTCCTCTCACCTGCTGCCCTTGTTCACCTAGCAGGAAGTAGGTACCTGGGTGTTCGTCTCCTCTCACCTGCTGCCCCTGCTAACCTAGCAGGAAGTAGGTACCTGGGTGTTCTTCTCCTTTCACCTGCTGCCCCTGCTCACCTAGCAGGAAGTAGGTACCTGAGTGTTCGTCTCCTCTCACCTGCTGCCCTTGTTCCACCTAGCAGGAAGTAGGTACCTGGGTGTTCGTCTCCTCTCACCTGCTGCCCTTGTTCACCTAGCAGGAAGTAGGTACTTGGGTGTTCGTCTCCTCTCACCTACTGCCCTTGTTCCACCTAGCAGGAAGTAGGTACCAGGGTGTTCGTCTCCTCTCACCTGCTGCCCTTGTTCACCTAGCACGAAGTAGGTACCTGGGTAGTCGTCTCCTCTTACCTGCTGCTCCTGTTCACCTTGCAGGAAGTAGGTACCTGGGTGTTCGTCTCCTCTCACCTGCTGCCCTTGTTCACCTAGCACGAAGTAGGTACCTGGGTAGTCGTCTCCTCTTACCTGCTGCTCCTGTTCACCTTGCAGGAAGTAGGTACCTGGGTGTTCGTCTCCTCTCACCTGCTGCCCTTGTTCACCTAGCACGAAGTAGGTACCTGGGTAGTCGTCTCCTCTTACCTGCTGCTCCTGTTCACCTAGCAGGAAGTAGGTACCTGGGTGTTCGTCTTCTCTCACCTGCTGCTCCTGTTCACCTAGCAGGAAGTAGGTACCTGGGTGTTCGTCTTCTCTCACCTGCTGCTCCTGTTCACCTAGCAGGAAGTAGGTACCTGGGTGGTCGTCTCCTCTCACCTGCTGCACCTGTTCACCTAGCAGAAAGTAGGTACCTGGGTGTTCGTCTCCTCTCACCTGCTGCCCCTGCTCACCTAGCAGGAAGTAGGTACCAGGGTGTTCGTCTCCTCTCACCTGCTGCCCTTGTTCACCAAGCAGGAAGTAGGTACCTGGGTGTTCGTCTCCTCTCACCTGCTGCCCTTGTTCACCTAGCAGGAAGTAGGTACCTGGATGTTCGTCTCCTCTCACCTGCTGCCCTTGTTCACCTAGCAGGAAGTAGGTACCTGGGTGGTCGTCTCCTCTCACCTGCTGCTCCTGTTCACCTAGCTGCCCTTGTTCACCTAGCAGGAAGTATGTACCTTGGTAGTCGTCTCCTCTTACCTGCTGCTCTTGTTCACCTAGCAGGAAGTAGGTACCTGGGTGCTCGTCTTCTCTCACCTGCTGCCCCTGTTCACCTAGCAGGAAGTAGGTACCTGTGTGGTCGTCTCCTTTCACCTGCTGCCCTTGTTCACCTAGCAGGAAGTAGGTACCTGGGTGTTCGTCTCCTATCACCTGCTGCCCTTGTTCACCTAGCAGGAAGTAGGTACCTGGGTGTTCGTCTCCTCTCACCTGCTGCCCCTGTTCACCTAGCAGGAAGTAGGTACCTGGGTGGTCGTCTCCTCTCACCTGCTGCCCTTGTTCACCTAGCAGGAAGTAGGTACCTGGGTGTTCGTCTCCTCTCACCTGCTGCCCCTGTTCACCTAGCAGGAAGTAGGCACCTGGGTGGTCGTCTCCTCTCACCTGCTGCTCCTGTTCTCCTAGCTGCCCTTGTTCACCTAGCAGGAAGTAGGTACATGGGTGGTCGTCTCCTCTTACCTACTGCTCCTGTTCACCTAGCAGGAAGTAGGTACCTGGGTGGTCGTCTCCTCTCACCTGCTGCCGTTGTTCACCTAGCAGGAAGTAGGTACCTGAGTGGTCGTCTCCTCTCACCTGCTGCCCCTGTTCACCTAGCAGGAAGTAGGTACCTGGGTGTTCGTCTTCTCTCACCTGCTGCCCTTGTTCACCTAGCAGGAAGTAGGTACCTGGGTGTTCGTCTCCTTTCACCTGCTGCCCCTGTTCACCTAGCAGGAAGTAGGTACCTGGGTGTTCGTCTTCTCTCACCTGCTGCCCTTGTTCACCTAGCAGGAAGTAGACACCTGGGTGTTCGTCTTCCCTCACCTGCTGCTCTTGTTCACCTAGCAGGAAGTAGGTAACTGGGTGGTCGTCTCCTCTCACCTGCTGCCCCTGTTCACCTAGCAGGAAGTAGGTATCTGGGTGTTCGTCTCCTTTCACCTGCTGCTCCTGTTCACCTAGAAGTAATTAGGTACCTGGGTGGTCATGTCCTCTCATCTTTTGTCCCTCTTAAACTAGCAATAATTAGGTACCTGGATGCTCGTCTCCTCTCACCTGCTGCCCCTCCCTCCCTTCTCCCCTCTTTTCCCTCTCTCCACTCCCTCCCTCCTTCACCCTCTCCCCTCCCTCATCCTCTCCCTTCCCTCTCTCACCCTCTCCTCTCCCTTTCCCTTCCCTCCCCTCTCCAGTCAATCCCCTCTCCCTTCCCTCCCCTCTCTCCCCTTCCCCTCCCTCCCTCCCTCACCCTATCCTCCTTCTCTCTCCCCTCCCTCAACCTCTCCCCGTTCTCTCTCTCCCCTCCATCACCCTCTCCCCTCCCTCACCCTCTCCCCCTTCTCTCTCTCCCCTCCATCACCCTCTCCCCTCCCTCAACCTCTCCCCCTTCTCTCTCCCCTCCATCACCCTCTCCCCTCCCTCATCCTCTTCCCTCCCTCCCCTCTCCCCTCCTTCCCTCTCTCCTCCCTCAATTCCTAACCCTCTCCCTTTCTCCAATCCCTTACTCCCTCACCCTCTCCCCTCCCTCACCCTCTCCCCTCCCTCACCCTCTCCCCTCCCTCATCCTCTCCCCTCCCTCACCCTCTCCCTTCCCTCACTCTCTCCCTTCTCCCCTCCCTCTCTCCTTTACCCTGTCCCCTCCCTCCTCTTTCGCCCACTTACCCTCTCCTCCCCCTCTTTCCCCTCCTTCCCCTCTCCCCTCCCTCTCCCCTACCTTCCCTCCCTCCCTAACCCTCTCCCACCCCTCCTTCCCTCACCTTTTCCTCTCCCTCCCTCAACCTCTCTCCTCCCTCACCATCTCCCCTCCCTCACCCCCTCCCCTCCCTCCCTCCCTCCCTAACCCTCTCCCCTCCCTTCCATCCCTCCCTTCCATCCCTCCCTCACCTTCTCCCCTCCCTCCCTCATCCTCTCCCCTCCCTCCCTCCCTCAACCCCTTTCCTCCCTCCCTCCTTCACCCTCTACCCTCCCTCCTCTCTCCCTTCCTTCCCTCCCTCACCCCCTCCCCCCTCTTTCCCTTACCCTCTCCTCTCCACTCCCTCCCTCACCCTCTACCCTCCCTCCCTCCCTCACCCTCTCCCCTCCCTCCCTCCCTCCCTCCCTCACCCTCTCCCCTCCCTCCCTCCCTCACCCTCTTCCCTCCCTTCCTCCCTCACCCTCTCACCCCTCCTTCACCCTCTTCCCTCCCTCCCTCCTTCACCCTCTCCCCTCCCTCCCTCCTTCACCCACTCCCCTCCCTAACCCTCTCCCCTCCCTCCTTCCCTCACCCTCTCCCCTCCCTCCCTCCCTCCCTCACCCTCTCCCCTCCCTCCCTCCCTCCCTCACCCTCTCCCCTCCCTCCCTCCCTCACCCTCTCTCCTCCATTCGCCCTCTCCCTTCCCTCCCTCACCCTCTTCTCTCCCTCCCTCCCTCACCCTCTCCCCTCCCCCACCCTCTCTCCTCCATCACCCTCTCCCCTCCCTCACCCTCTCACCTCCCTCACCCTCTCCCCTCCCTAACCCTCTCCCCTCCCTCCCTCATCCTCTCCCCTCCCTCCCTCCTTCACCCACTCCCCTCCCTCCTTCCCTCACCCTCTCCCCTCCCTCCCTCCCTCCCTCACCCTCTCCCCTCCCTCCCTCCCTCACCCTCTCTCCTCCATTCGCCCTCTCCCTTCCCTCCCTCACCCTCTCCTCTCCCTCCCTCCCTCACCCTCTCCCCTCCCTCACCCTCTCTCCTCCATCACCCTCTCCCCTCCCTCACCCTCTCACCTCCCTCACCCTCTCCCCTCCCTAACCCTCTCCCCTCCCTCCCTCACCCTCTCCCCTCCCTCCCTCCCTCCCCTCCCCCTCACTCACCCTCTCCACTCCCTCCCTCACCCTCTCCCCTCCCTCCCTCTCTCACCCTCTCCCCTCCCTCCCTCCGTCACCCTCTAGCCTCCCTCCCTCCCTCAACCTCTGCCCTCCCTCCCTCCCTCACCCTCTCCACTCCCTCCCTCATTCTCTCCTCTCCCTCCCTCTCTCACCCTCTCCCCTCCCTCCCTCCCTCACCCTCTGCCCTCCCTCCCTCCCTTACCCTCTTCCCTCCCCCCCTCCCTCACCCTCTACCCTCCCTCACCCTCTACCCTCTCTCACCCTCTCCCCTCCCTGCCCTCTCCCTGGTCACGTCAGTTAACATTGCGTGTTAATAAAGCGCCCTTAATTAACATCATTATCACTCTCGCTGCTAACTGCAAAATTACGTTCAGAAATTAAAAGATTACAAACAAATATTTATTCTGAATGATGCCATGGTAACCATTGTCTACCACTACCATGGTAACCATTGTCTATCACTACCATGGTAACCATTGTCTACCACTACCATGGTAACCATTGTCTACCACTACCATGGTAACCATTGTCTATCACTACCATGGTAACCATTGTCTACCACTACCATGGTAACCATTGTCTATCACTACCATGGTAACCATTGTCTACCACTACAATGGTAACCATTGTCTATCACTACCATGGTAACCATTGTCTATCACTACCATGGTAACCATTGTCTACCACTACAATGGTAACCATTGTCTACCACTACAATGGTAACCATTGTCCACCACTACAATGGTAACCATTGTCTATCACTACCATGGTAACCATTGTCTATCACTACCATGGTAACCATTGTCTATCACTACCATGGTAACCATTGTCTATCACTACCATGGTAACCATTGTCTATCACTACCATGGTAACCATTGTCTATCACTACCATGGTAACCATTGTCTATCACTACCATGGTAACCATTGTCTACCACTACTATGGTAACCATTGTCTATCACTACCATGGTAACCATTGTCTATCACTACCATGGTAACCATTGTCTATCACTGCCATGGTAACCATTGTCTATCGCTACCATGGTAACCATTGTCTATCACTACCATGGTAACCATTGTCTATCACTACCATGGTAACCATTGTCTATCACTACCATGGTAATCATTGTCTACCACTACAATGGTAACCATTGTCTATCACTACCATGGTAACCATTGTCTATCACTACCATGGTAACCATTGTCTATCACTTCCATGGTAACCATTGTCTATCACTACCATGGTAATCATTGTCTATCACAGTCTATCACTACCATGGTAACCATTGTCTATTACTACCATGGTAACCATTGTCTGTCACTAACATGGTAACCATTGTCTATCACTTCCATGGTGACCATTGTCTATCACTACCATGGTGACCATTGTCTATCACTAACATGGTAATCATTGTCTATCACAGTCTATCACTACCATGGTAACCATTGTCTATCACTACCATGGTAATCATCGTCTATCACAGTCTATCACTACCATGGTGACCATTGTCTATCACTAATATGGTAACCATTGTCTATCACTAACATGGTAACCATTGTCTGTCACTATCATGGTGACCATTGTCTATCACTACCATGGTGACCATTGTATATCACTACAATGGTAACCATTGTCTCTCACTATCATGGCAATCATTGTTTATCACAGTCTATCACTACCATGGTAACCATTGTCTATCACTACCATGGTAATCATTGTCTATCACAGTCTATCACTACCATGGTGACCATTGTCTATCACTAACATGGTAACCACTGTCTATCACTACCATGGTAACTATTGTCTATCACTACCATGGTAACTATTGTCTATCACTACCATGGTGACTATTGTCTATCACTACCATGGTGACTGTTGTCTATCACAGTCTATCACTACCATGGTGACTATTGTCTATCACAGATTATTACAAATCTGTTATAATACAAACATAGACTTGCTGATATTTTTTATTAAGTTTTAGTTAATAACTAAACCAGTTTACATTATGTACATATTATGTACAAAACATGATCTATACACATTCCAGTGTATTATGTGTACATTCAAACATATTATACACACATACCAACTATTATACATACACAAACATACATGAACGCTCACCACCATATTTACACTCAAACAAATTTTTGTAAAGACGTGTAGATGTTGGTAGATTTACCAACTAATGTGACATTTTATTGTGGCAACGTTTCGCTCAATATGAAAGTTAAGACACATGTGGAACATCTGGATATCTTTATTGTAGACGTTTCGCCATCCAGTGGCCTTATCAATACAGATTCTGGGACATAATTTGAAGACAGTAGAACCATATACAAAAGATGAGGTAATCAGTCCCTCAGCCTTGGAGTCAGTGTTCACAGCATTGTGGTGGAGGAGAATCTGGAGCAAAGGTAAGGAGACTGGCGTTTATATAGGTGTCACTGGATAGGGACGTGTAGCAGACGAGGGCATAGTCACTGGTAGACGGGATTCCCCAGTGGAAGTAGGTCCTACCTAAAGGGATGGGCTAGTTTTAGTAGCCGTGAAGAAGGTCTTGTGGATGTCCTCTACAAACAGTACATGGACACAGAGGGTATATATAGGCTCATAGTGAAGTGTAATACTAGTGGTAGTAGTAGTAGTAGTAGTAGTAGTAGTAGTAGTAGTGATACAAGCTGTAACAGTATGGTAGAACAATTAACTTGCACGTGAGTAAAAGGATATATAAGTTATTATTTTTATGCTGCCTAAGTAATAGTTTTTATATCCTTTGACTCATGTGCAAATTAATTGTTCTACCATGTTGTATTACTACTGCTACTTACATAACTACTACTACTACTACTACTACTACTACTACTACTACCACTAGTATTGCACCTCACTTTGAGCCTATATATACCCTCTGTGTCCATGTATTGTTTGTAACGGCTTGATAAAGCTCCTGGAGAGCGAAACGTTGCCACATTAAAATGTCACATTAGTTGCACTTGTGTCCTTTTACTTTACATTTTATGAACACACACACACACGAACACACACACACGCACACACACACACACACACACACACACACACACACACACACACACACACACACACACACACACACACACACACACACACACACACACACACACACAGGAAGTTGAAGGGGAAATATATGAAGCAAGAAAACAAGGGAAAAAAAAGCAATTGAAAGCATCATGAAAGCAATAGGAGAAGACGACATGACCCAGCTGGAAAATTTTCGGAGAATAGGGGGGTTTGTAAAACAAAGAACCCTGCCAGTGATAGTGACCTTGAAGGCAGAAGCGACTAGGACCAGGATCCTGCAGGAGAAAGCACGATTAAGGGACATGCCGGCACAAAGGAAGGTGTATCTCGACCGCGACAGAACACAAGAAGAAAGGCAGAAACTGAGAGAGATGGTACAAAGGCGAAATGAGGAAAGAGAGGGGATGGAGAAGACAGACAGGAGATCCCAGACCCAGGAAAAAGATCAAATACAGCCTCCCTCACAACTTCCTATAGAAGCCTCCCAACCAAGTCAACCCCAGTGCAACCAAACACTCTAAATCAAAACACCCATGCCACATCCAATGCCCCCACCCACTACATTACAAACTCCACCCCCACAGCAACAACCCATAGTTCCTTACCAGGTCTCCCACTTCTCCAACCCCAATATACCTCCCAGACCACAGTCTTAGAAAAGAAGTTGAAGGTATGGTATACAAATGCAGATGGAATAACAAACAAGTATGAAGAGTGGCACGAAAGAATCAAAGAGACATCCCCAGACATAATAGCACTCACAGAAACAAAGCTCACCAGAATAATAACAGATTCAATCTTTCCATCCGGATATTAAATCCTCAGGAAAGACAGAGGGAGGAGAGGGGGAGGAGGAGTTGCGCTGCTCATTAAAAACCAGTGGGGGTTTGAGAAAATGGAAGGAATGGATGGCACGGGCGAAAGGGACTACTTAGTAGGAACAATCCAGTCTGAGGGACATAAGGTGATAATTGCAGTAATGTACAACCCACCACAGAACTGCAGGAGGCCAAGAGAAGAATACGATGAGAGCAACAGAGCAATGATCGACACACTAGCCGAGGTGGCCAGGAGAGCACACATGGGGGGAGCAAAGTTACTAGTTATGGGTGATTTCAATCACAAGGAGATTGGCTGGGAAAACCTGGAGCCCCATGGGGGTCCCGAAACATGGAGAGCCAAGATGATGGATGTGGTACTGGAAAACCTCATGCATCAACATGTTAGAGACACTACCAGAGAGAGAGGAGAGGATGAACCAGCAAGGCTGGACCTTGTATTCACCATGAGTAGTTCGGACATCGAGGGTATCATGTATGAAAGGCCCCTGGGAGCTAGTGATCATGTGGTTCTGTGCTTCGACTACATAGTTGAGCTCCAAGTGGAGAGAGTAGCAGGAATAGGCTGGGAAAACCAAACTACAAAAGGGGGAACTACTCAGGCATGAGGAACTTCCTTCAAGACATTCAGTGGGAGAGGGAACTGACAGGAAAACCAGTACAAGAAATGATGGACTATGTAGCAACAAAATGCAAGGAGGCAGAGGAGAGGTTTATTCCCAAGGGAAACAGAAATAATGGGAAGAACAGAACGAGTCCTTGGTTCACCCAAAGGTGTAGGGAGGCAAAAACTAGGTGTACTAGAGAATGGAAAAGGTACAGAAGACAGAGAACTCAGGAAAATAAAGAAATCAGCCGAAGAGCCGGAAACGAATATGCACAGATAAGAAGGGAGGCTCAGAGACAATATGAAAATGACATAGCATCAAAAGTAAAGACTGACCCGAAGCTGTTGTACAGCCACATCAGGAGGAAAACAACAGTCAAGGACCAGGTAATCAGACTGAGGAAGGGTGATGGGGAATTCACAAGAAACGACCGAGAGGTTTGTCAGGAGCTCAACACAAGATTTAAAGAGGTATTTACAGTGGAAACCAGTAGGACTCCAAGAAATCAGAACTGGGGGGCACACCAGCAAGTGCTGGATGAGGTACATATAACCAAGGAGGTGAAGAAGCTGCTGTGCGAACTTGACACCTCAAAGGCGGTGGGACCAGACAACATCTCTCCATGGGTCCTTAAAGAGGGAGCAGAGATATTGTGTGAGCCATTAACAAAGATCTTCAACACATCATTTGAAACTGGGCAACTCCCTGAGGTATGGAAAATGGCAAATGTAGTCCCAATTTTTAAAAAGGGAGACAGACATGAGGCACTAAACTACAGACCTGTATCACTAACGTGTATAGTATGCAAGGTCATGGGGAAGATCATCAGGAGGAGAGTGATGGGGCACCTGGAAAGAAACAAGTGTATAATTGACAACCAGCACGGTTTCAGGGAAGGAAAATCCTGTGTCACAAACCTACTAGAGTTCTATGACAAGGTGACAGAAGTAAGACAATAGAGAGAGGGGTGGATCGACTGCATATTTTTGGACTGCAAGAAGGCCTTCGACACAGTTCCTCACAAGAGGTTACTGCAAAAGCTAGAGGATCAGGCACACATAACAGGAAAAGCACTGCAATGGATCAGAGAATACCTGACAGGGAGGCAACAATGAGTCATGGTACGCGACGAGGTGTCAGAGTGGGCGCCTGTGACAAACGGGGTTCCACAGGGGTCAGTCCAAGGACCTGTTCTGTTCTTGGTATATGTGAACGACATAACAGAAGGGATAGACTCAGAAGTGTCCTTGTTTGCAGATGATGCAAAGATAATGAGAAGAATCAAATCGGACGAGGATCAGGCAGGACTACAAAGAGACCTGGACAGGCTACAAGCCTGGTCCAGCAACTGGCTCCTTGAATTTAACCCTGCCAAATGCAAAGTCATGAAGATTGGGGAAGGGCAAAGAAGACCACAGACACGATATAGTTTAGATGGCCAAAGACTGCAAACCTCACTCAAGGAAAAAGATCTGGGGGTGAGTATAACACCGAGCATATCTCTTGAGGCACACATCAATCAGATAACTGCTGCAGCATACGGGCGCCTGGCAAACCTACGGATAGCGTTCCGATACCTCAGTAAGGATTCGTTTAAGACTCTGTATACCATCTACGTCAGGCCCATACTGGAGTATGCAGCACCAGTTTGGAATCCACACCTGGTCAAGCACGTCAAGAAATTAGAGAAAGTGCAAAGGTTTGCAACAAGACTAGTCCCAGAGCTACGGGGATTGTCCTACGAAGAAAGGTTGAGGGAAATCGGCCTGACGACACTGGAGGACAGGAGGGTCAGGGGAGACATGATAACGACATATAAAATACTGTGCGGAATAGACAAGGTGGACAAAGACGGGATGTTCCAGAGATGGGACACAGACACAAGAGGTCACAATTGGAAGTGGAAGACTCAGATGAATCAAAGGGATGTTAGGAAGTATTTCTTCAGTCATAGAGCAGTCAGGCCGTGGAATAGCCTAGAAAGGGATGTAGTGGAGGCAGGAACCATACATAGTTTTAAGGCGAGGTATGATAAAGCTCATGAGGCAGGGAGAGAGAGGACCTAGTAGCAATCAGCGAAGAGGCGGGGCCAGGAGCTGTGACTCGACCCCTGCAACCACAAATAGGTGAGTACAAATAGGTGAGTACACAAACACACACACACAAACACACACACACACACACACATACACACACACACAAACACGCACACACATACACACACACAAACACACACGCAAACGCACAAACATACCCACACAAACACACACACATATGCTTGTTACGAACTTAGCCAGTTGGTTCCTGGGTTATAGTGCTTTTCGTAACAAACTTAACACGTCTTGGGGTCTTCACTCGTAGAGGAAAAGGAATTTTCTTAGTTTCTATTTAATTTATTAATAACCATAATAACCACTTAAATCCACTTTCTCATATTTTGCGCTATGCCACTCCTCATTAAAACATCTCAGTACTAGTTTAAGTATTTACAAATGGCTCTGAGTGAGTCAGGAAATATCAGAATATGTACATGCACAGGCGTTGCTTAAAAACTCGAACACCACATTGATAGAGCTCTTACATAGGGTTCACTCTGCAATAAGCTCTCTTACACCACAGAGGCTTGCTCACTTGATTTCACTCTCTCTAAGAGCTTCTCAACCGCCTTCTCCAACCGAGATAACTCTTAGCAATGAGTTTCCGAAAATTCCTGGTATTTTCTAGGGAGGCGAATGTTGGTCTAGAGGTGAACACTTCCCTCGACCCTTCCTGGTCCAGAGGAAGGTATGAACTGAACAAAGTGAGGCTTTACCAGCCAACCTTGACTCGGTCAGAGCAGGGGTTGAGCAGCTCAAAACACCTACTGGTGCTTGGCCAGGTCGCACCAGCAGTTTAGACTAATTAAATAACCTACCTATGTACAAAGCTAAGTAATACGACCAGATAATATTATAAAGTCGAGTAAATCCATTTTAGCTACTAATGGAATTACTCCTGAATATAATATTAAGTGAAATAGCAAAAATAACATGCAAAAGTATACCATTGTGATAATAACAAGTAGAAACTGTCTACTTAAAATCGACAATAGGGTGTAACAATACTAGAGTATGTAGCACCAGTTTGGAATCCACACCTGGTGAAGCACGTCAAGAAATTAAAGAATGTGCAAAGGTTTGCAACAAGATTAGCCCTAGAGCTAAGGGGACTGACCTAAGAAGAAAGCTTAAGGGAAATTGGCCTGACGACACTGGAAGACAGAAGGGTCAGGGGAGACATGATAACTACATATACAATACTGCGCGAAATAGACAAGGTGGACAAAGACACGATGTTTCAAAGAGGGGACACAGAAACAAAGGGTCGCTCTTGGAAGTTGAAGACTCAGATGAGTCAAAGGCATATATTAGGAAATATTTCTTCAGTCATAGAATTTTCAGGCAGTGGAATAGTTTAGAAAGTGACGTAGTGGAGGCAGGAACCATACATAGTTTTAAGACGAGGTCTGATAAAGCTCATGGATCAAGGAAAGAGAGGACCTAGTTGCAATCAGTGAAGAGACGGGGCCAGGAGCTATGAATCGACCCCTGCAACCACAAATAGGTAAGTACACACACACACACACACACACACACATGTTGACGGCAGTGAAGGGACTTGAGCTAGAGTTCGTCACGGCCACGCTAGCTGGAGATTCGTCTGTAAAAACTTGCATTTGTGGTCACAGAGGTGCCTGTGCTAACTTTCCTATGGTGTAGAAATATACCTAGTTGGATGAATCTTATTGTGGCTAGCTGGTCTAGTGGCTAATGCGACGGGCTGGAGTTTTGAGACTCTATGGCCGCGGGTCCATTTTCCGGCCGGGGGTATGGTTTATTTGCAATCGTGTCATTACGATTTCTTAAGTCAAACCATACATAGCTTTAAGACGAGGTATGATAAAGCTCATGGAGCAGTGAGAGAGAGGACCTAGTAGCGTTCAGCGAAGAGGAGGGGCCAGGAGCTGAGTCTCGACCCCTGCAACTACAATTAGGTGAGTACACACACACACTAACATATGTACACTTACCAGCATTCATATACACAAAATTATTATGCACACATGTAAACATACATATGTACTGACCAGGACATCATGTACGCACAATATATGTACGTAAATCAACATTATTTACACTCGTGCACATACACAGTGATGCTGAATGTTAACCACGAATTAAAATGAATAATTACAGATATTTCAAATTTTACCATTTCCATTTTTTTTAAATATCTTAGTGGGGCTTTAACCTCTAAGATCAGGCAAGATCTCTTAGGCAGTACAATGACGTTGGTTTAGCAGTGATGTTCAGCAGTGAGAAGTACAGTACAACAGTGATATTCAGCCAGCAGTACAGGTCGCCAGACTCACCACACCCACACATACATGCAGCTTATCAATTCTTCCGTATACTTTCATATTTTTTCATGTCATTGAAACAACCATCAGCAAGTCCAATCCCAAGACCGCTCGTCTCAACTCAGTTTCATATAACACGCTCATACATCCTGCTGGATACTCAGCATCCTGTTTCAAGACCGCTCGTCTCAACTCAGTTTCATATAACACGCTCATACATCCTGCTGGATACTCAACATCCTGTTTCCTGATCTCGTCTCAACTCAGTTTCATATAACACGCTCATACATCCTGCTGGATACTCAGCATCCTGTTTCCTGATCCTACTATCATCACCAGTGCCTTCCTGCCACTCCAGATATGTACATCCATTTATTAACCAATAATGTTTCAAATTTTCCAGATAACTAATCACTTTCAACAATGTCTTTCCTCCCTCTCCTCCTT